>NW_007252192.1:462131-480797 GCF_000164805.1 Carlito syrichta | reverse complement strand
GCTTCTGCAAAGCCAAAGAAACCATCAAGAGAGCAGGGAGGCAGCCTATAGACTGGGGAACAGTATTTGCCAACTCCAGGTCCGACAAAGGATTAACATCCTGGATCTACAAGAAACTCAAACGTGCTGAAGAGAAAAAAACAAACAACCCCATTATTAAATGGGCAAAGATATGAACAGACACTTCACAAAGGAAGACGTCCAAGCAGCCAACAAACACATGAAGAAATGTTCAACCTCACTAATCATCAGGGAGATGCTAATCAAAACCATACTGAGATACCACCTAACCCCAGTCAGAATGGCAATTATCAATAACTCAAAAAATAACAGTTGCTGGAGCGGGTGTGGCGAAAAGCGCACACTTCTACATTGTTGGTAGAAGTGCAAACTAGTACAACCTCTGTGGAAAACAGTATGGCGATTCCTAAAAGCTCTAAATATTGACCTCCCATATGACCCTGCAATTCCCCTACTGGGAAAACACCCTGAAGAATTCAAAACACTCTATCAAAAAGATACCTGCATACGTATGTTTATCGCAGCATTGTTCACAATAGCAAGAACTTGGAAGCAACCATGCTGTCCGTCAAAAGAGGACTGGATTAAAAAAATGCGTTACATATACACGATGGAATACTATACAGCCATAAAAAAAGAACAAAATCATGAATTTTGCAGCAACCTGAATGGAACTAGTGTTTATAATACTGAGTGACCTCTCACAGAAACAAAGATCTGACGTTCACATGTTCTCACTCATATAGTGGACCTTGAACATCCAATGTAATACTATAAGAAAATGACTGACAGTGGTGGGAAACTATAGGGGGGAGGGGAAGGGAGATGGGATTAATGGTAGTAAATATCTGTCGGGATGGGGAGATACCTCTTATCAAGGGTGCCTGAATGAAGCATATTTGTATACTTAACCCTTAACTGTACCCCACAATATCATAATAAAAAATATTGATTTAAAAAAAAAAGAAATGTCAATTTATTGGGAAAATTTGCCTTGAATTCCCACCAAATGTCTCCTTGGTATATATTATAATAGATCTCTGTTTTTTCCTTGTTATTAGTTCAGTTTTTGATTATATATCTGTGTATATATACTGTGTAGTTATTTAGATTGATATCTATATTTATATCCATCATTAGAATATAAGCTCAGGATATAAATTATGCCTTAGTCACCATTTCATACCTAAAGACAGAAAGTAGGTTATCAATGAGGATCTGTAAAGTTCTGAACAGAATAATAAATGAATGAATAACAAATACTGATGCTGAAAAGGGGCCCATAGGTGCTATGTGTCAATCTCTACTGAGTTATAAATGAATAATCATTTAGATAGATAGGAAGCATATACAAACTTCCATTAAGTTCACCAGGAGGAATTTTTTTTTTAAACAAAGACAGAAGGAAAGCAAGTGATGTTGTTAGCATGGATGGAGGGAGAAAATGAGTTTGTCAAGTTTAAAAGCTAACAAGGGAACAGGTTGAATGCTGTTAAGATGAAGAAACAAAACACAAATTATGTAAGTTCACATTTGAGAAAGCTTTAAATACTATTTAGAGATAACATAGCCTACTGACAGCCAAATACCATGTATAAGTAGGTAAGAAATCCAACAAATATAATTATGAGCTGCAATGGAAATTGAAAGCCGATAAGACTAGTTAGTTTCCATTTGACTGATTTAAAACATGGTCATTTCTTCATAATAGTCAAATATCAGAAACAACCCAGGTGTTCATCTAAAGGAGAATGGCTAAATTATATGGATACAATAAAATATAACTAAACAATAAAAATAAATGGATTATTAATGCAAAAAAGCACTTTACAAAGTGCAACACCCTTTTCTGATAAAAATACTAAATAAACTACAAATGAAAGGAAATTACCTCAATAGAATAAAGGCCATATATGAAAAGTGCATGGTTAACATCATACTCAAAGGAAAAAGTCTGGAAGCTTTTTTTCTATGATCAGGAACAACACTAGGATGTATGCTTTCACTACTTTTATTCAACATAGTATAAAAGTCCTAGCTAGAAGAATTAAAGAAGAAAAGCAAAAAGCATCCAAATTGGAAAGAAAGAAGTAAAATTGTCTCTGTTCACAAATGGCATAATCTTTTATGTAGAAAACTTAAAGATTCTACAAAATAACTTTAAAACTAATAAAAGAATCCAGCAATGTTGCAGAATACGAAAAAGAAAACAGAAAAAAATCACTTGCATTTCTACACATTAACAATGAAAAATTGGAAATAAATTAGTAAAACAATTTCATTTATAATAGCCTCAAAAAAATAAATGAATAAACTTAACCAAGGTGAAGAAAACCTTGTACACTAAAAGCTACAAAACATTGCTGAAGAAATTAAAGAAGATACAAATAAATTGAAAGGTATACTGGATTCATATATTGAAAGAATATTGTTAAGATGTCAGTACTGCTTAAAGCAAACTAAAAATCCAAAGCAATTTCTCTCAAAATACCAGTGACATTTTAAAAAATTCTTTATTTTATAGATGTGGGGTACAATTCAGGGTTAAGTATACAAATGTTCATTATGCAAATACCCTTGGTGATGAGGTTTGCCCCCCACCCCAGCAGAATCCCACTACTGCCAAACCTGTCCCCCTTCCCCTGGCAATTTTCCACTACTGACAATTCCTTTCTTATAGTATTATGATACTTGTTCAAGGTCCATTTATGAGTAAGAACATGTGATACTCAGTTCTTTGTTTCTGTGATAGATCATTCAGTATTATAGACTCTAAGTCCATCCAAGTTACTGTGAATTTCATAGTTTTATCCTTCTTTATGGCGCTGTAATATTCCATTGTGTATATGTACCACATTTTTAAAAATCCCGTCCTTTTTTGATGGGCAGAATGGTTGTTTCCATGTTTTTGCTATTGTGAACAATGCTACAATAAACATGCATGTGCAGGTATCTTTTTCATAGAGTGATTTGAGTTCCTCTGGTTATATTCCCAGTAGGGGGATTGTGGGGTCATAAGGAAAGTAAATTTTTAGACTGTTTAGGAATTGACAAACTGTTTTCCACAGAGGTTGTACTAGTTACACTCCCACCAACACTATAGGAGTGTTCCCTTTTCCCTGCATCCTTTCCAGCATCTGTTGTTTTTTGAGTTATTGGTGATAGCCATCCTGACTGGACTTATGGAAATTGGAACTGGCAACCAATTCTTGTTCAAAACCCCAAATGCCCATGCCATGAGAGATAAGATAGACAAGTGGGACCCCATCAAACTGACAAACTTCCGCAAAGCCAAAGAAAGCATCAAGAGAGCAGGGAGACAGTCCATGGACTGGGAAAAAATATTTGCCAACTGTATGTCTGACAAAGGCCTAACAACTAGGATTTACCAGGAACTCAAACATGCCAAACACACACACACAAAAAGCCCCATTCGAACTTGGTCAAAAGATATGAATAGGCAGTTCTCAAGAGAAGACATATGAGCAGCCAACAGATACATGAAAAAAATACTCAGCTCACTAGTCATCAAAGAAATGCAAATTAAAACCACACTGAGATACCATCTAAGTCCTGTCAGAATGGCATTTTCTTGCAAAAATACAAAACTCTGTCTTCAAACTTTCATGGAAACTCAAGGATTCCCTCAAAATCCAAACAATCTTCAAGAAGAGAACAAAGTGGGAGGTTTCACATTTTCTGATTTCAAAACTTACTACAAAACTACAGTAACCAAAACAGTGTAGTGATGACATAAAGACAGGCATATAAAACAACTGAAGATAATAGTGAGCCCACAAATAAGAGGGGGCTCACTATTGTAAATACACATTTATTTACAAAAAATGTGTATTTAATCTTACATGTTTAAACTTTAGTAAACTTCAAAGTACTCTCCATTTGCTAAAATACACTTTTGAGATGCTTTTTACACTGTCCAAAACAGCTTTTGAACTTGTCAGTTTTGATGTCTTTTAGTGCTTCTGCCATTTTTGTTTCACTTCTTCCACATCAGCAAAATGCTTCCCTTTGAGGACTTTTTTCATCTAAGGAAACAAAAACAAAGTCACACGGGGCAACATCAGGTGGATTGGGATGGTGGGGCACCAGGATCATGCCATTTTTGGCAAAAAACAAAACAAAACTGCTAAACACTCAGTGCAGTGTGGGAAGGTGTGCTCCTAAATCATTCATCATGAAATGGGCAAACTGAAGCCGAATGCAGCCTCTCACAACAATGCTAGCTGGTATGCTGATGCTGGTGGATCCCTAGATGAGTGCTCAGCAGGAAGCCTGTACTACAAGAGGACCACCCTCCAAAAAAAATTCCATTTTTTTTTCATTTTGTTGTGTGTTTGCTTCCCCTTGTGAACTATCACATATATGGTCACCTGATCTTTGATAAGGGTGCCAAAACCATTCAATGAGAAAAGAACAGTCTCTTTCAAAAAATGGTTCTGAGAAAACAGAATATCTATTTGCAAAAGAATGAAGCTGGAACCTTACTTTATACCATATACAGTAATTAAGATAAATCAAACCTAAATGTAAATTATACAAACTTCTGGAAGAAAACATAGGGGGAAACCTTTATAACACTGGATTTGGCAACAATTTTGTTGGCTCTAACACCAAAAGCACAGGCAGAAAAAGTAAATGCAGATAAATGGGGCTACCAGAACTTTAAAATAAAACAAAACAACAACAACAAAACTTCTGTTAATCAAAGGAATAATTAACATAATGAAAAGGCTACCTATGAAATAGGAGAAAATATTTGTGAGCCATATATCTGATTCAAGGTTAACATCAGAATACATAAAGCACTCCAATAACTTAACAACAAACACCAAACAACCCTGTTAAAAAATGGGTATAAAATGTGAATAGATATTTTGTCAAAGATGATATACAAATGTCCAATAAATATATTAAAAGATGCTCAGCATCACTAATCATTAGGAAAATGCAAATCAAAATTATAATAAAATTTCACCTCATAACCAACAGGATGGTTACTATTTTAAAAAAATAACAAACATTGGCAAAGATACGAAGAAACTGGAACCCTTGTACACTGTGGTGAGAATGTGAAATGTTGCAGCCACTGCTAAAAACCACATGTAGTTTTTCAAAAAATTAAAAATAGAACTACCATATAACCCAGAAATCCCACTTCTGGGTATATATCTAAAATAACTAGAAATAGGACCATAAAGAGGTATTTGCACACCCAGGTTCATAGCATTACTATTTACAATAGCCAAGAGATAGATGCAATCCATGTATCTATCAATGGAAGAGTGGATAAATGGATAAACAAAAGAGGTATATACATATAATGGAATATTATTCAGCCTTAAAAAGGAAAAAAATACCATCACATGGTACAACATGGAATCTTGAAGACATTATGCTAAGTGAAATAAGTCAGTCAAGTATGTGACCCACTTATATGGGGTATCTATAGTAGTTTAATTTATAGAAAATGAAAGTGGAAAAGGCATCGCCAGGAGGGCAGAGGGTGGAAATGGAAATTTGTTTAATGGTTATAGGGTTTTAGTTCCATAAGATGAAAAAGTTCTGGAGATTTGTTGCATGACAATGGGAATTTGCTTAACACTACTGAACTGCAAACTTAAAAGTGGTTCAGATTGTAAATTTTATATTATGTGTTTTTACACGTAAAAATGTGAGCAAACTAATGTTACATGCAGCAACTTGAATGAATCTCAAAAAATAGGAATCTCTCTAAAAAATGCTACTCTGAGTGAAAGAAGTCTTACATAAAATAATATACACTATGTAATTTCATTTATATAAAGTTCCAAAAGAGGCCAAACTACTCTATGTTGAATAAATTATGAGATTCAGCATGTTATCCCAAAATATGGCACTTTCACATACTTTAAATGGAAGAAAATTGAGACAACTGCAAAAGTCGAAATATCTCTCTTTCTTTTGCCTCCCTATCTCCTGAAATGAGCCATTGAAACTGGAATTTTCCTTGTCTTCTTTTTCCCCAAAGTGGGCCATACAACCCAGCTAACCTTCCCCTGAATAGGTCACAAGACTCTCATTCCAGAGGGGCTCCTCCTATACCCAGAGGAAAGAAATGAAGACAGAGAGGCACAGAAAAGTATCTGATCAAACAAGTCTTGTTAAGTAGCCCCTCACCAGCCCCGTTTATTAGCATTATATCATAACCTTTTGTTCTCCAAATATAGTCCTGCATGCCTGTTTATAAAAGCACACACATTTTCCTGTTTCTGTGGTTCTTCCTTTTTGAAGGCTCCTGTGTCACACAATATTTATGTCAGATAAATGTATACACTTTTCTCTTGTTAATTTGTCTTTTGATACAGGAGTCTCAGTCATGAACCTTGTAATAAGTGAGTAAAAAATATATTATTTTTTTCTCCCTTACAAAAGTCAGACCATATTTGGGGTTAGAGGAGTGAGGGTTAGGGCTATGGGAAGGAATTGACTGGGAAGTTCCATGAAGATTTTTATGGGGTAATGGCAATGTTCTAGATGTAGGCAGTGCTTGGGTTACATAAGTATTACATTTTTGTCACAAGTCCTTAAGCATTATTGTTAAGGTGTATGCATTTCACTATGCAAATTTTACTTCATGAAAGAGAAAAACAAATATTGAACTTGAGTTAATGATATGCATTCTGCCAAATAAAGTATACTGATAGCTGTAACATACTTTGAAATTCATTAAAAATCAGATCGATACAAACAGGGGAAGATGACAGTAGAGCCAGTTGGACTATGTGAGTCCCTGTGTAAATAAGCGAGTGTGTGGACAATTTTGCATCATATCTGTGAGTAAGTGGGTTGACTGGGTGGGGACTCGGGAGCAAGTGACTAGGGCTCTCCTGATGAAGCAGCTGGTGCCACAGGTGCTCTGCTTGGACCCAAGCACTTTCCACAGTGCAGAAGCCAAGTGCATTTTTTAAAATCAATAAAACTCTTCCTGGAAAGAAGCTGTTGGGAGTGACTGCCAGATTCAGGCTCTGCCTCATCACCACAGTGCCTGGCCAGACACTGGCAGCAAGGACCATTGGGGGAGAGCAGCAAGGGAACTAGAGGCAGAGTCTCACTGGAGAAAACAAAATAGTCACTCTGCCACCATCTTGAAAACTAGGCAGGCAAGTGCTCTGGCATTCCCACTATGAAGCAACAGACCCAAGTTCTGTGACCAGCAGGTTAGCTACTCTGGTGTTGATTGTGATCCAGAGGGAATATCCTGAAAACACAAACTTCCAAGGGACAGGGTGAGTGTGGAGTCTCAGGTTCCCCACTCTATACCCTAATTCAGTCATGGGACGAAGGGTGTGACCAGAAAAGGACAAAGATTTCCCAGGAGATCAGCAGTGAGTACTGGACTGACCCAACCCTCTCCTCCCCAGCAATCTTCAGAGCATCAAACCAACATGGGAAGGGCATGACTGATAGAGACAAACCCAGGTGGAGCCTAGAAAGCAACCACAATAAGAAGCCTCTACTCCAGGATATGCCTGGCTGTGGCACCCACTGCCAGCACCTGGGGAGGAGACAATCCCACACCTCCCCAGTGGAGGGGATTTCCCCCAACCATGCAAGAGTGAGAAGAGGGAATGGATGTCCCACTCACCTTCACCATTCCCTCCTCCCCACCTGGGATGCAAAGAGGGAAGATTGTGAATGAGGGCACAGCCCCATAGGAGAAAGCAGATGGACTTACTTGTGAGCTGCTGAGAGGAACAATTACAGAACCTGCCACAACAGAGCCTTAGTGCTGAGAAAATTTTTAAATCATTTTCTTTTTTCTTTGTGTGTGAATATGCATGTAAGGCTTCAATTGGCATCCCCCCATTTTTGTATTTTTTTCTTTCTTCTTCTTTTTTCTTTCTTATTTCATTTTTTGTTTTCTGTTTATCTGAGTGATTAAGTGTTCATCTTTTTCTTTTTCTTTTTTGTTCTTCTCTTGTTTTGGTTTAATGTGTGTGAATGTGTGTGAGGGTTCGATTTGCATTCCCCCTCACTTTTTTCTCTTTTCTTCTTCCTTATTTTATTTTTTCTTCTTCTTTCATTTTTTGTTTTGTGTGTGTGTGTGTGTGTGTGTGTGTGTGTGTGTGTGTGTGTGTGTGTACGCTTTTCCTGTTTTGGGGTTTCTTTGTGTTTCTTTTTTTTTTCTGTTTACTTTGGGTTTTGTTTGTGTTTTATTGGTTTTTTCTTTGGTTTCTGCTTTTGTTGTTCTGTTTTTTTGTGTGCGTTTTTTGGAGTTTGTGTGTGTGTGTGTTTTCAGTTTTCCTGTTTTGGGGTTTCTTTGTGTTTCTTTCTTTTTTTTTCCTGTTTACTTTGGGTTTTATCTTTGTGTTTTATTGGTTTTTTCTTTGGTTTCTGCTTTTGTTGTTCTGTTTTTTTGTGTGTGTTTTTTGGGGTTTGTGTGTGTGTGTATGTGTGTGTTTGTCCATTCTATTTCATTCTACTTTTGTCTGTTCTTATTGTTGTCACTTTATCTTGGACTCAGGGGGTATACACATATACTCATTGCATCGTCATATAGAGTGGTGGTGGGGAGTGGGTCTTAGGGAGCCCATATCTCAGTCAGTGAGCATTGTGATTTGCAAGTAGTTTCTGAATCCTTGCTCCCCACCCTCCATCTTATTCAACCATCAAAATTGAAAGAGACAGCAAACCTTCCCACCCTCAGTCCAGTTTCAAAATAGAAAAAATTCAGAACTCTAATCAGGGAAAAAATAGAGGGCTAAGCAAACATCATAAACAAAATCTCCTCCAATTGCCACTGAATAAGGGAACTAAAGAGAAAGGAAAGATAACTGTCACAAATGAGGAAAAATCAGTGAAAGAACACAGGTAATGCCCAGCATATCAAAGAGATCATGCTTGAAGAATCAGACCTCAGAGCCCAAACAATGAAAGTCACCAAGGACTTCCCCCAGAGTACAACAAGACTGGGAAATGGATGGAAAGAGTGAATAAGACTCAAGAAAGACAAAATGCAAAATTGAAAGAACTTGTAACAGAGATTTTGGTCATAAAAACTTAATTCAGGAAATAAATAACAAGGTTAAAAGCATGGAAAGCAGAATTAATCAAGCAGAAGAAAGAATCTCAGAGCTGGAAGACCAAAACATGGAATTTACCTGATCTGTAAAAGACATAGAAAGAAAATTCAGAAAAAAAGAATAAAACCTGCAAGAGATGTGCATTTATGTCAAGAGGCTGAATTTACATGTGTTCCATATCCCAGAAGAAGAGCGGGAATGGAGAAAACCTTAGAACAAGTATTCCAGGAGGTTATACAAGAAAACTTTCCCCATCTCACCAGAGATGTGACAATCCAAGCAGTAGAGATACAGAGAACCCCCACAAGGCATCAAATGAGAAGACCAACTCCTAGACACATAGTAATTTGCCTGCACAAAGTAGCTACAAAAGAAAAAATCCTAAAGGCAGTGAGAGAGAAAGGTCAGACTACCTACCAGGGATGACCAATTAGAATAGCAACAGATCTATTGGAAACATTACAAACTAGAAGAGATTGCTGTCCAATTTTCAAGGTCCTCAATTCTTGATCCGTCAATCAAGAATTTCCTA
Source organism: Carlito syrichta (assembly GCF_000164805.1). Taxonomy (NCBI): domain Eukaryota; kingdom Metazoa; phylum Chordata; class Mammalia; order Primates; family Tarsiidae; genus Carlito; species Carlito syrichta. The sequence continues at coordinate 471,161 of NW_007252192.1, read as the reverse complement.
GCAAGCCAAGCACAACTTCATCATTGATGGAGAATTAACATCCTTTCCAGACATCGAATCCCTAAGAGATTATACATCTTCCAGACCAGCTGTAGAGGAGACACTGAAAACAGTATTAAGCACAGAAGAAAGAAGGAAAAAAAAGGAATGACCACAAACTTCCCAAGAGAACAGGAGAACACAGAATCACCAGAGAATAAATTGCAACTGCAAACCTGAAAAAAACATACATACATCAATCCAAAAGTTAAAAGAAAACAAAGAAAAAAACTTTATTAGAACCTCATGACAGGGGTAAACGCTCACATTTCAATAACTAACCTGAACATGAATGGACTAAATGCACCGCTGAAAAGACACAGAATTGACAAACTGTATTTAAAAAAAAAAAAAAACATGATCCAATAATTTGCTGCATCCAGGAAACACATCTCACCACCAGGGGTACTCACAGACTCAAAGAGGATAGAAAACAAATTTCCAGGTGAATGCATCACAAAAGAAGGCAGAAACTGTGATGTTAGTATCAGGCAAAACAACCTTTAAGCTACAAAAAATTAAAAAAGGTATGGAAGGACACTACATAATGATAAAAGGTTGAATCCATCAACAAAAGCTATCCATCCTAAATATATATGCACCCAAGACAGGAGCACCAGCATTTATAAAGCAACTATTAGATAAACTAAAAAAAGAGAAATTGACTCTAACACTATAATAGCTGTGGACTTAAATACCCCACTAACAACCCTAGATAGATCATCAAGGCAAAAAATCAACAAAGAGATCCAGAACTTCAACTTGATGCTGACCAAATGAACTTAATAGATACCTACAGAATTCTCCACCAAACAACCACAGAATATACATTCTATTCATTATCACATGGAATGTGCTCCAAGATTGACAATATCTTTGGCCATAAATCATGTATAAACAAATTTATTAAGATCTAAATACTGTCATGCACCTTCTCAGACCACAGTGTAATAAAAATAAATATCAACACCAACAAAATCCCCCCCAACCCCACAAAGATATGGACACTAAACAACATGATGCTAAGCAACTCCTGAGTCAACACAGACATCAAAACTGAAATTAAAAGATTCCTGGAAACAAAAGAAAATGAGGAAACATCTTACCAAAACCTCTGGATGCCATGAAATCAGTAGTAACAGGATGACTTATAGCTCTATGAACACACATCAAGAAAATAGAGAACAAGTTAACAGCTGGATAAATCACCTAAGGAAGTTGGAAAGACAAGACCACCAAAACCCTAATTATAGCAGAAGAATCCAGATCACCAAAGTAAAAGCCCAAATATGGGACACAGAGGACAAAAATACCAATGAAAAAATCAACAAAACACAAAGCTGGTTCTTTAAAAGAATAAACAAGATTGATGGACCCTTAGCCAGAATGATCAAGAAAAAGCCTAAATAAACACAATCAGAAATGGAAAGGATTGAGTCACTACAAAACCTGATGACATACAAAAGATTTTCAGAGATTACTATGCACACCAATATAGAAACAAACTCAATAAATCTAAATAAAGTTGAGGACTTTCTTAGATCACACAGCCTCCCAAGGTTGAAGCAAGAAGACATTGAGACACTGAATAGACCAATAACAACCCAGGAAAATGACTCCATTGAGATAGAAAAACAGGAATTAAGCAGGAATGCTGACCCCAAGGGTCTTATCTTAATTAAGCAGTTACATGCCATCTCTTCCTCTGTAAACACACTTTAAGTAAGCAGTTGCATGCCATTTCCCTTAACTGCAATCTCTGCTTTTGTAAAAATGCTTTATTGCACCTCATATGAAAATGACCATAAAAATGTCTGATTCCATGCTTGGTGTGGAAGTAACCATTCCTGGTCCTAAATTTAAAATTATAAACTCACCAATGGCAAATTCATGTATGTTGTAACTAAAGAGCTCTATAAAAGCAGCTTGAAACTGAGGGTGAGGGCTCAGGTTTTGGGAGGCTACTCCACCTGAGACTTTCGGAATAAACACCTTTGATTCTCCTCTCAGTTTCTGGTGCCTGTTCTGATTGCGTTGATTCCTATTCCTGGTGAGCTGCTGCAGTTGCTATAACACCATCATAAGAAAACTACCTCAAAAAAAAAAAAAAAAACCCAAAAAAACAAACTCTGGACCACATGACTTCCTAGTGGAATTCTACAAAATACACAAGGAGGTGCTGATACCAATTTTATTGAAAGTATCCCAGGCAATTGAGAAAAATGTAACTCTCCCCAAATCATTTTAAGCTAACATCACAGTGATATACAAACCAGGTAAAGATCCAACAAAAAAAGAGAATTACAGGCCAATATCACTGATGAACATAGATGGAAAAATTCTAGCAAATCATATCCAAAAAAATTCTCAAAAATCTTCCACCATAACCAAGTATGCTTCATCCCTGGCCTTAGGGTTGGTTCAACATCTGCAAGACAATACATGTAATTAAACATATCAACAGATATAAAAACAAGAAGCACATAATAATATCATTAAATACAGAAAAAACTTTTGATAAAATCTAGCATCCCTTCTTTATAAAATCCCTTGAACACCTAGGCAAAGAAGGAACATACCTCAAAATGGTAAGTACCATCTACAATAAACCCATAGCCAGCATATTTTTAAATGAACAGAAACTGGAAACATTCTTCCTGAAAACCAGAAAACGAGAAGGTTGCCCAATCTCACCCCTCCTGTTCAACATAGTGTTGGAAGTTCTATCTCCTGCTATTAGACAAGAGAAGAAAATCAGGAGTATCCAAATAGGAAAAGAAGAAGTTAAGCTATCTTTGCTGATGATATAATCTTACACCTCAAAAATCCAAGAGAATCTGCCAAAAACCTCCTTGCACTGATAAAGGACTTTGGCAAAGTCTCAGGATACAAAATAAATGTGCAAAAGACAGTCACATTCTTATACATCAACAAGAAACAGGCAGGGAATCAAATAAAAAGCACAATCCCATTCACAACACACACACACAAGGAAACACCTTGGAATCTTCCTAACAAGAGAAATGAATGGCCTTTACAACAAAAACTGCAAAACAATGCTCAACGAAATAAAAAAAGACACAAACAAATAGAAAAAAACATTCCATGTTCATGAATAGGAAGAATTGACATTGCTAAGGTGTCCATCCTCCAAAAGCAATCTACAGATTAAATTCAATACCCATTAAATTACCAACATCATTCTTCTAAGACCTGAAAACAATACAAAAATTCATATGAAAACATAAGTGACCATGAATTAGTCAAAACAATCCTCAGTAAATGTAACAAAGCGGGAGATATCAATCACACTTCCAGACTTCATACTTTGCTATAAGACTACAATAATCAAAACAGCCTAGCCAGGCTCAGTGGCTCAGCCTGTAATCCCACACTTTGGGAGGCTGAGGTGAGTGGATTGCCTGAGCCCACAGGTTCAAGTCCTGCCAGGGCAACTTGGCAAGACCTCATCTCTACAGTAAATCAAAAAATTAGCCGGATGTGGTAGCACACGCTTGTAGTTCCAGCTTCTTGGAGGGCTGAGACGGAAGGATCACCAGAGCCCAGCAGGTCGAGGCTGCAGTGGCCAGGAACGTGCCACTGCACTCCAGTCTGGGTAACAGAGTGAGACTCCAGCTCAAAAACAACAACAAAAACAAAAACAAAAAAACCAACCTGGTATTGGTACAAGAGCAGAACTATAGACCAATGGAACAGGACAGAGATTCTGGAAGCAAAATCTCTATTTTTCAAACAACTCATCTTCAGCAAAGCCTCCAACAACAACCACTGGAGAGAGGAGAACCTATTCAGTAAATGGTGCTGGGAAAACTGGCCGATCATATGCAGAAGATTGAAACAGGGCCCCTACCTATCATCATACACAAAAATTAGCTCCAAATGGATCAAAAACCTAAACACAAAATCTCAAACTATAAAAATGTTACAAAATGCAGGAGACACCTGTACAGAAATTGGAGTAGGCCATCAGTTCCTTAACAAAATCCCAGATGTCTATGCCAGGAGAGATAAGTTAGACAAGTGGGAACTCATTAAACTAGAAAGCTTCTGCAAAGCAATAGAAACCATCAAGAGAGTGGGGAGATAGCCCCCAGAATGGAAAAAAAAAGATATTTGCAAACTGTGTATCTGACAAAGACCTAACATTCAGGACCTACAAGGAACCCAAGTGTGCCAAAAGGAAAAAACAAACAGCCCCTTTAAAAAATGGGCAAAAGAAATTAATAGACACTTCACAGAAGAAGACATATAGACAGCTAACAGACTCAAGAAAAATTGCTCAGCCTCATTAATCATCAGAGAAATGCAAATCAAAACCACACTGAGTACCACCTAAACATGGTAAGAATGGCCATTATTAATAAAACAAAAAACAACAGATGCTGGCAAGGATGCAGAGTAGTTCAACCTCCATGGAAAACAGTGTGGTGATTTCTAAAATAACTAGAAATTACCCTTCCATATACCCAGTAATCCCACTACTGGGAATATGCCTGGAGGAACTCAAATCATTCTACAAAAATATACCTGCACATTCATGTTTATTGCAGCACTATTCACAATAGCAAAAACATGGAACCAACCATGCTGTCCATTGAAAGTGGACTAGATTTTTAAAAATTGTGGTATATATGATGGAATATAATGCAGCCATAACGAAGGACAAACATATGGACTTCACAGCAACTTGGATGGATTTAGAGTCTATAATACTCAGTGATCCATTATAGAAACAAATAACTGAGAACCACATGTTCTCACTCATATGTAGACACTGAACATTTACCATAATACTATAAGAAAGGAAGTAGCTGGAAAATGCCAGGAATGGGGATACACATAATATCAGTAAGGGTACCTGATATCAAAATAGGCAAAGTAGGGAACAAAGGAAAGCCCAAACTACCTGTATGATGACCACTTGTATACCTAATCCTGATTTGTACACCACATGTTTAAAATAATAAAAAAAATTAAAGTTTGAGGAAGTGTAAAACAAATCAGATAAACTTGGTGGCTGAATGGAGGAATAAATAGATGCTTAGACAGTAATAAAGCAAATATAGCAAAATATTAGAAAGTAAAGGTGGCCAGTATATAGATACTTATTGTATAATTTTTTGAATTGTTTTACTTTTGTTTCAAAATTTTCTTAATATTGAAAAAATATGGTCATTTTAGTAAAGCCCTACTGTACCCTCAGGGCCCTCCTATGGTCCCCTATTGTACCTTATACAGACTTCTACAATAATGCTTATCTGATTTTATAGCTTTTAGTTGTTTTGCCTTGTTATTTCCTCCAGTCTACTAGAAGTCCATTGAGGACTGAGACTGTGTCTTATGTTTGTATTCTTGATGTTTAGCATACTATCACCTATTAGATGTTTTCAAATTGTAGTAATTTTTTGTTTTTTCAGTTGGAGTCTCACTCTGTCACCCAGACTGGAGTGTAGTGGCTGCTCCCAGCCACCGCAGCCTCACCTGCTGGGCTCCGGTGATCCTTCCGCCTCAGCCTTCCAGGTAGCTGGAACTACAGGCATGCGCTACCAAGCCCGGTTAGTTTTTGATTTATTGTAGAGATGAGGTCTCGCCAAGTTGCCCAGCAGGTCTTGAACCCACGGGCTCACGCAATCCACTCACCTCAGCCTCCCAAAGTCACGGGATTACAGGCTGAGCCACCGAGCCCGGCTTGTAGTAAATAAATAAATCCTCAGAGGTGTGATCAGCAAATTACTATGCATTCATTCAATTGACAGACATTTCCTGGTTTTCTATAACTATCATTTATTGAATGCTTACTATACACCAAGCAGTTTGTTATGTATTTCACCCACCTTACCTCACTTAAGTTTCAAAACAACTTACGGTTTGTATGTTACTAAATTTTATGGATAAAACAACTAGGACTCTGGGAAATTAAGTAATTTGCCGAAGATCACAGAGCCCGTAAGTGGTGGAACTGGGATGCAGCTTATAAGTAACTCCAAAATCCATGCTCTGAATCACTTTAAACTTTGTACTATTTTTAGGCAGCATAATTCATGTTTCCTACTTTCTTCCTGCACTGTGCAAGGCACTGGGGAAGCCAAGAGAAAAACAAAAGTCCATGGGCACAGAAGATACAAAATATACAGCAAGTAAATTTGTGTGTCTAGACAAATTTTCATACTACAAGTAATGCACATAAAATAATTATTGAAAGCTTCATGGAGGTGTGTTGAAATGACTAAACAATTTGTTCCTTCCTGCTACATGCACACACACACACACACACACACACACCACACAAACACACACACCCTTCCCAACAAACTGCTTTCATCAGTTAGAAAAAGAAAAAAATATGCCTTCTCCCCTCTAGCTGTTCAGAAGAATTTGGGGAGGGCACTTGAGTGCATTGTTTTGCAAAGATTGCTTAGCCTTAGGAGAGAGATTAATTGGTTGCCGTAGTCAGCTACCTTTTTAGAGAAAAATATGTCAAGGGAGGTGAATAGAAAAAGCAAAATCCTGTGTGTGGGTCATTTTGTAAGCAGTATTGAGTATTTTGGATGGAAAATTCTATTGTATATGTGACAGATTTCTTACTCAGCTTATCCTTCGCAAAAAAAGAATTTCAAAATTAGAATCCAGGCTGTTAAAGTTTGGGATATCTAAAGGGATAGTTTTTTCTAATTATATTAATCTATATGTCATAATAATTATAATAGTTAGAATTTATTGGGCATTTACTATGGCCAGGCCCTATATACAGGTTTACCATAATTCAGTAATGCAATTTTTATAATAAATTTATGAGAAAGGACTATTATTAATAATCCCATCTTTCAAATGAAGACATTTGATGTCAGAAAGGGAGAAAGACTTGCCCACTATCACAGAGGGAAGTGGTTAAGCTTACATTCTACTTGTTAAACCCAAAATTCAAAATCCGAGAGACCACCAAAGAGCCGCCTCTGATGCAAACACACGAGGGTCTTTATTCAGGCTCAAGTCTGGACTCGCTCACATTTGAAGCCGATGCAGCAGCTTCAGGGATGAGAGAGAGCCCCGACCCAGGCTAACACGCACCTTTTATACATAATTCTGAAGGGGTGGAGTGGCTTTACAAACTTGTGCACACAGGATTGGATAAAAACTATATGACACAGTTACAAAGACTTTGATTGGTTGATTTAAGTTCGATTTGCATGGGCTCAGGCTTAGTTACTTGTGATGGACAAGTAACTGCCAAATGGGTGGAATGGAATGCCAGATAAGTTAGGTTTAGTGAGCAGGCAGGAGGTTAAACAACACAGAACCTATGGGGGGGTGGCTGGTGTCACCAGTCTACTGTTATCTAAGCAAAGGAATGTCCAGGAGGGGCTTATTACTTAACATTCACACTGCTAGCAGCAGTTGTGGAAGCAATCGGTTATTTTATGAGACAAACAAAAATTAAACTTAGCCAAGTTCTAAATACAAACACTGCAAAAAAAATACAGTGAACGTGGGGTAGGAATTCATATAGTAATAGTTCTCTTAGAGTTTTTTTTTTAATCTCTTGGGTCTCTCATTCCCCCCTCTCAGAGGAACCTAAAGATAAGACCCAATCATGGGTCTACATAGGTTTTTATTTTTTTTAAGGCCATTCTGAAAATGGGTAGGAGAGTTGAGACAACAAGGGTGAGTACAAAGCGGTTGGTACTGGTGCTTGAGTACCATGAGTTGAACGGTGCTGACTTGATTTTTAACAAAGGCTATAAGCTTGTTGATGATGCAAGGCCCGAAAATAAGTAGGGGAATTAAAACAACTAAAGGGCCAACTATGGTGGAAATTAATGTAGTAAACCAGGGGGTGCGGTTAAATTATGCTTTAAACCAATTGAGTTGTTGCTCTCGTTTTTTGAAATTACAACAGTAGAAAATTGAGACAATAAATTCGTAAAATTAACTGTATCTTATTAAACCTTAAAATATTATGATTCGTCATGCTTGAACTAACATGATTCTCTGACATTAGCATGACCTATTCTATAATAATTTATGCTATAAATTTAATTTTTATAATAGGTAGAGAAACCTTACACTAATTGTAGTTAAAGCTGGCCTAAAAGAATGCAGCCCAGTCTAAAGTGCACGCTGGGCTCTCAGGAATGTCGCCCAAACTTTGTGCTGAGCCATTTTTGACAACTCTATTATTGAAAAACTTGAAACAGCTCCCTATAAGTATATACTAATTTTACAAATATACTGTTAAATTGTATAAAGAAGCTTGTACCATATAAAAGGCTCTCAAATGTGACCTGAATTTGAATTATATTTAATTTGTAAGCTGAAACCACAGTCTGTGAGAAACAGGAACAATGGATTCCTAGAGTTAGCCATGCCTGTCATATTCTCAGAACTTCATGCTTAGATCATCAAAATCCCTGCCAGTGGCTAATGCTAAACAACAAAGAAAGGAGGAGGGAATGGGCCTTCAGCTCCTGAACCAAACCTGGTGGTCTCAGGGTCCGCAGCCCAGCTGGATCCCTAATGCTCAGGTGGGCCTCCACGGCCGGCTCCCAACATCTCCCCCTTTTCTATTTTTTTTAGCATGAACCCATGGAACTCGGTGTTGAGCTGAGAAAATTTTTTTTTTCAGCACCTTGAAAATAATTGGAAGCAGGCATAGAAACACAAGAATCACTGCTCTGCAAATTCCCACATTAATGAGTATAGATATCAATGACTTTTGGTTGATGAATGATGAGAAATTATTAAATATAGAAGTGGCCTATTCTGAGGACCGGCCTGTATTTCTTGGTGTAATTTAGTAAGGTTTATACTCAAGTCCAAATGATTTCAAATTCCAAGGATATGATTTTTTATCTTGTCCCAATTATGGACAGACTTATTCACCTCCAAAGGAGTGAGGCAAATCCACTTAAACTCAGAGTGACATCAGAGAGCCAATTTTATTTTTTAAAGTTACAAGCTCTTGTTCTACTG
>NW_007252192.1:371364-461468 GCF_000164805.1 Carlito syrichta | reverse complement strand
CCACCTTAGAGTTATAAGCACAGTCTCTTCATTTCAGGAAGCCAGTATCTCGCTGGATGAGTGACCAGTCCTTTTCCATATCATTGAAGGGGCAGGAGGTATGCTGACAGGTGGTGAAGCCCTAGTCGCATGACTAGGGTTGGTTTCTCCAGGCATTAACATCTCCAGTCACCAACCGTCCTGATAAGGGCTTTCTGTATTCAGAGACTTAAGGGTAGATATTAAGCAAGAAGCCCAGTACCTGAACATGAAATAAAGCAGGCCCTTTTATTTTCTTGTAAGGAGATCCTTCCATATTACCATAGGTTTAATTCTTTTATCCAGGTTCCAATGTCTAGCCATAGCTGAATTGCCTATGAACCCAAATTGAAATGGTTTACAACAAATAAGGCATGATTTAAAATATGGTGGGGAGAACTATACTTGAATCTCCCCCATCTTGTAATTTAATTACTTGATTTTTAAGGTTTGGTGAGCTTTTTCAACTATGGCTTGACTGAGTGAATTAATTCTTGTGGAATAAAAAAAATGTTAAATTGGGAGCAAAATTGCTGGAAAAATTTAGACATGTATGCCGGACCATTGTCAGGGAGGCTAGACATGCCTACAGTCAGGAACCTGAATAGGTGAAATAAACTTTGGGCATGAACAGGAAAGGGCAGGACCTTAAGCATATGCTATTTGGATTTAATAAAACATCAAGTGAGAGCATAGGCAAAAATATTAAGCAAACAATGATGAAAAGAGTTACTGTCCCCCCCAAAAAATGTTGGAAAAGTGAAAGTTTTATAAATTGTATTTATCCATTAACATAAGTTGAGATATTTCCTTGTAAATTATTTATAGTTGTACTTTAACAAGGAAATACAGCCACTTTGACACAAAGTCTGAAGAAAGAAAGATTGAAAACATTAGAGACATGTACTTAGGTTATAGCTTAAATTGAGAATTTAAAACAGGTAAACATTGGCCAGAGAAAATAGTTTCCTTTGTTTTTATAATAGGTCTGACATACCTTTACAACAATTGATATGCTAGAGAGTGAAGCCCAGGTTATTTTTCACTTATCCTATGTTGGATAGTATTTCTTGTGCCTGGAAGGAGATTTTAAAGTTCGTGCTGTTAGTGAAATTAATTTACCTGGCCTTCAGGCAATTTAGAAGAGGGTGGGGTAGGTGTGGTCCCTGGAGCTTGCTGCTTATCTCACCCTAGAGACTGAATCAAGAACTTGAAGAGTTGAAGTATTAAAGTTTTTTTTTAAAGCATGTTACAACACAAAATCACAGTAATTATTGTAAAAGTTACTTATTTAGCCAAAATGACAGTTCAACGATTTTTAAAAGAAAAAAAAACAAAAACTTTTCTCTTTTGTAACAAAGATGGGGGCAGGGGGAGAGCTAATTGGATTTCATCTTGACAATGGATGGCATTTAGGACTGAACTTAAGGCTTGCATTTGTGGCTTTAGGGCAAGACTTTCAAATTCTTTTAAGTTTGCCTGTATGCCACTAACAAGAGGGGGTGGCCACCCATAAGGAATTACAAAAGTTAGGATGCCTGTTTACTTTATTTAAAGGCCTGTTTTGGGGCCTTTTTCTCTAGCAGGGGTTTTTGTTTACCCCCCTTTGAGACTTCATAGAGAAGTTAGGCATTTAAATTCTCTAGACTAGTATAGGAACAAGACCACATTTAGGGTCTTTTTTTTTTTTTTTCTTACATTTGTTGATTGGGTCTTTTATTTTTTTAATTTTTAGCAGCACTTATTCCCCTTGGATGTTTGAGTTTCTTTTGGTCCAAGAAGTGCTTAGGGAAATAAGCTCATAAACTGTGATTAAAATTTATTCTAAATAGACAACACATTTTCTTATGAGCATTTATGTTTGTGGCCCCCTTTTTTTAGAGGCCTACCATTAAACAATTTTAAAGTTTTAATAAATTCCATTTCAGAGACTTGGATCCTGAGTGATGCAATATCAAATACCTATGTTTAGTTTATTCATGTTCTAGTTTTACATCTGATGGAGTTTTCCCTGGAGTTGCTAAGGGGTGGAATAGGTTGCCACTCGGCCTGCAGTAGAAATGTTTGAACGCTTAAAAAAAAAAAAAAACCTACCTATAGGAGATTTATTTATGTCTAGCCTGTGCTAGCTACCCTGCCTTAATTATTTATTCTTTAGAGATTTTTTTAATCCTATAATTATTTGGGGTGCTAAGGGGTGAAGGTCCATTTTCCGTAATTTCTTCAGAGCTGATAATGGGCGCAGTCCTGCCTAGCCAGAGATCGAAAATCTCCCCCTGTCTGACTTGAGGCATCCAGATTTATTTCAGCAGTGGCATTATTTGCAGACACTGGCTGGAATTTTTGCATGATCATTATGTGAGCATGAAATTACTGAACTTTAACTTAATAGAAGGAATAAAGTCAGGCCTACATTTTGACAATTAGGCAGTGGCTGATTACCTTTTGTACAAAAGCTACAAGGCCTGAAGTTATTAGCATAACTTAAATGATAAACTTTAATTTCTGTGACTTTATTACAAGTACCAGCTTTTGAATTTTTGGACTATCATAGTAGCCTGACAGATTGTTTTAGACTATAATTTGAACTAGGCACTTAAGTAAATTTTACATAAAATTTAAAGGGAAATCTGAAAATGTTTGGAGACTTGTATTCAGAAAGGAATTTATTATGCCTAGATTGTTTATAGAATTTTTGTATGTATATTTTTTATATCATTTTTGGCATGTTTATACCATTTTTTAAATTTATTTATTCTTACTAAACCTTTTTTACTAAAAACATACCTTACACTAACAACTTTCTTTACATTTTTTTTAATCTCAGAGCTCTAACCAAAGCAATAAGTTTATATGCAGTGGAAGGACTTAGATAGGATTTAACGTGGAACTATTAGGGAAATTTAAAGCTATACAAAAGGCACCCAAAAAGCACCTTAGTTAGCCTGTTTATTAACACCCTTTTTTAAAATTTTGTTTACCAAATTTGCCTTGAACGTTCACAATTTATTATGTTATTATATATTACTTATATTACTTATATAGTGGCTATATATATAGCTTATATTGATTATATAACTTATTTTGGTTGAGGATTCTAGGGTATACTTTTAAAATGAAATGATAGAACTACAGTTATTAGCAGAAATTTTTTCGCAGCAGTATTTAGAATCTGTAAGCTTTTATACTCACTTTGAAAGTTTTTCCACTGATTTGCTCATGCTCATTAATTCTCTTTGTTCACAGTTTCCCCTCTGCCTAGAACTGGGCAGGACCCACGTGCAGGCCCCCAGGGCCTTGGTGGGCAGGGCATGGTGGGCCCCGAGGCCACACACACAGGCTGCAGACCATGGCTTGCACGCTCCACCCCACTCGCAGGGTGGTGGGGCAAGGGTCGCCGCGCTGTGCCTCAGCCACCCGGGCCGGGCTTTGTTTCCTGCGAGGCAGGACTCTGAACGTCGGCCCTGTTTGGGTGGAATAAAAGATTGGGCCCATGGGGGGAGGGTTATCAGTTACATCCTGTCATACGAGGATGCAGGGCTGATCCGGACGGCCATGACGGAGAACAGGAAGATAATATGCTTAACCTGCAAAGCAAAACTTAGTGATTAAGTTCCCTCTGGTGACCATCTTACATTGAAGGACGGCCTTTTTTTTTTTTTTAGAAACGATTTCACTCAGATTATCAGCCCTTTTATTTACGTCCGAGAAATGATCAGTCAAAAGAGTTAGAGGATTTTAGTCAGTCTCTGTCCCATGTTTTCCATCCACAGTAACATACACACAAACACAGCAGACCAAAAAGATGCCACCAACACAAAAATATGTTTTCCTACGGCTGTGGAGACAGACGAAACCGTTCTGAAGGCAAGTCTGCGCCTCTTGGTGCTGGGCTACCTCCGGATATGAGGACAGCACTATCCTCCAAATGGGGGCCTGGTGGGTATCCGAAAAATTGGGTGTACCAGATGATCCCCTCTCACCGGCCCGTCAGTTTATCGGGGAGCTAAACTGAACACAGGCTGAGTCCACGCTTCTCAAGATTCTGGACTCCCTTACAGATACAGGTGAGGACAGACAGTTTCTGCCCTGTTCTCCAGATGGGGGGGGCCTGGGACATCTCCCAGGATCCCCGGCCGGCAGCCCCAGGGTGCATCCACCCACACCTTCTTCTGGCCTTACGGGTTGGATATCAATATCCTACAAGAAGCACGCTAATGAACAAGTAACAAACAAGCAGACAGACAGACAAGCTAACGAACAGGCAGAGAGACAGACAGTAGAGTGCACTCACCCGCCGGCATTGAGACCCTCCTGGGCCAGGGTCTAGGAGGTGTCTCAGATCTCGGTGGAACCTCCAAATGTTAAACCCAAAATTCAAAATTCGAGAGACCACCAAAGAGCCAGCTCCGATGCAAACACACGAGGGTCTTTATTCAGGCTCGAGTCTGGGCTCACTCACGTTTGAAGCCAATGCAGCAGCTTCAGGGACAAGAGAGAGTCCCGACCCAGGCTAACAAGCACCTTTTATACATAATTCTGAAGGGGTGGGGTAGCTTTACAAACTTGTGCACACAGGATTGGATAAAAACTATATGACACAGTTGCAAAGATTTTGATTGGTTGATTTAAGTTCAATTTGCACGGGCTCAGGCTTAGTTACTTGTGATGGACAAGAAAATGCCAAACGGGTGGAATGGAATGCCAGATAAGTTAGGTTTAGTGAGCAGGCAGGAGGTTAAACAATGCAGAACCTATGGGGGGGGTGGCTGGTGCCACCAGTCTACTGTTATCTAAGCAAAGGAATGTCCGGGAGGGGCTTATTGCTTAACATTCACACACTGCTAGCAGCAGTTGCAGAAGCAATCAGTTATTTTATGAGACAAACAAAAATTAAACTTAACAAAGTTCTAAGTACAAACACTGCAACCAAATACAGTGAACGTGGGATAAGAATTCATATAGTAATAGTTCTCTTAGAGTTTTTTTAAATCTCTTCGGTCTCTCATACTCAGTACTAACTTTGGAATCCATGTGCTTGCTTAGTCATTCTACTACACAAAGAGATTGATTCACTCCCCTCTTGCAGAAGGGAAAAAAAGCAGTGTCATCCTGACAGAACATTCAACAACAAGCAAAATGGGAGAAAACATTTGCAAATCATATTTCTGATAAAGTACTTTTATCCAGAATATATAACGAATTCTTACAATTTAACAAAAAAGACAAATTTTCCAAAAATATAGGTATTTATTCAAAAAGGACGTAAAGTGGTCAATAAGAGCATGAAAAGATGCTTAATATCATTAGTCATCAGGAAAATTCAAATCAAAACCACAATGATACCACTTCACACCCTCTAGGATAGCTAGAATTAGGAAGACAGGTAATAACAATTGTTGGCAAGGATATGGAGAAATAAATACCTCATATATTGCTGATGGGAATGTAAAATGGTTAAGTCACTTTGAAAAATGTTTGGTAATTTGTCAAAATGAAAATCATAAAGTTACCATACAACCAAGCAATCCCATTCCTTGGTTATATCCAAGAGAATAAAAACATGTATACTCTGAAACTTGTACAATCCATGCTAAACATGGATTAACTGTGAGAGCATTATGCTAACTGAAAGAGGTCAATGACAAAGAACCATATATTATAGAAAATTTATATAAATTGCCCATACTAGGTAACTCTATAGAGTATGGGGAATGATGGGTGATGGCTAAAGAATATGGAGTTTTTGGAGGGGGTATTGGAAATATTCTAAAATTAGATTCATGTGATGATTGCACAATTCTGTAAAATACTAAAAATCACTGAACAGTATGTTTTAAATAGATGAATTATATGGTACATGAAATACATCTCAAAGTTGTGAAAAAAATACATGTGAAAGTACCTAAATTTTTACTTAATTATTATTTTCACTGATCTCCTGATCTTTAAATAAATTTGACCTGAGCTAAATTTTTAAAATATCATTTTATCTGTCATACTTAATTGATTTGTCTTTTATCTTATAACAATAAAGCATAGTTTAAGTGAAGGCTAAGTGGTATGCTAATTGTATACAAAAGAAAAACTGTGTTTACAAAAATCTTAATGTTTTATGCATTTTAGGAAATGAAATGAAATACATCTTCAATTGAAGGAAGTATATCTCAATTTACATTTGAATGTAGTTGACTGAAAATGAAACATATTTGGAAGTTATATTACAAAGGATGCATGTATACCATTTGGAAATTTTAAATACCATTTAAAATCTATAAAATGTTTCATTCAGGAGGAGTTCATTCTCTATATCCATGATGCACCACAACCTAAATTAAAATAGCCTCCCTCTCCTCTTCTTTCACTTCCTCCTCCTCATCCTTCTTTCTTCACAGTCATTGCTGAAAGGTGGTACCTATAGAAACCTAGAAGAAACTTAGTTTATTCTTTATTTATTTATTTATTTATTGAGTTGGAGTCTCACTCTGTCACCCAGACTGGAGTGCAGTGGCCACTCCCAGTCACTGCAGCCTCCACCTGCTGGGCGCCAGCAATCCTTCTGCCTCAGCCTTCCAAGTAGCTGGAACTACAGGCCTGCACTACCATGCCTAGCTCATTTTGATTTTTTTGTAGAGATGAGGTCTCGCCAAGCTGCCCAGGTGGGTCTCAAACCCGCGGGCTCAGGCAATCCACTCACCTCAACCTCCCAAAGGCGCAGGATTACAGGCTAAGCCACCGAGCCTGGCTTAGTTTATTTACTTATTTTATTTTTTATTTTTGAGTTGGAGTCTCACTCTGTCGCCTAGACTGGAGTGCAGTGGCCACTCCCGGACACTACAGCCTCGACCTGCTGGGCTCCGGCGATCCTTCCACCTCAGCCTTCCGAGTAGCCAGAATTATAGGTGTGCGCTACCATGCCCAGCTAATTTTTTGATTTTAGTGTAGAGATGAGGTCTCGCCTAGTAGTTTAGTCTTTTGGCCTTAGTATAGCCATTAGAAAGCATTCAAACATTCTACTGCAGGACAAGCAGCAGTCTATCCCAACCCCCCTGGGCAAATCTCCATCTTATACAAGATCAGGACAGCCCAACCTTTCAATTCATGGTTTCGCATAATAATCTCTAGTAAACCTCTGGTTTCCAAAGTCTTAAAAATGATAATATGACCATCTTTGGTGAAAGTGTTTATGGATTGCAAATATCTAACAAGTCTCTTGCAGGATAAACCCCTCCAGCCCAAACTCCCCAAGTTAACCTCATCAGCCCTTTGTGATCTACATGACACAGATAAACCTAACCATGGCAGCAATCATGTGGCTAACCCACCCATCTGCCTGCTGTCCATCACCTGACATCAGTAACTGCACTTGTCTGCCCCTTTGTGATGACATGGAGCATACCACCACCCAATCACCTTAATGATCTTCCCCCATCAAGGGGAATGGCTAAAAGGACTCAAACACAAGCAGCCAGGGGCCATTGCCTTGCTAGACTCTGGTGTGGCCATGTGCTCTTTGAGCTATGGCTGTCGCCAAGCTTCCTGGTTTTGGCCCCTTTCCCCACCTTGGGGAGGTGAATCTTCTCTCCCCCTTTTAAATAAACTTTTCTTTCTTTGCCTCTTTGTGTGTTGCAATTATTTCCATTACTTGGATCTCTGGGTTGTCAGCATGGACCTCCGGCATGCTGGCTCTGGGGTTGCTACACCCCTTTCCATCCATCCACCCTCACCCTATCTATTCCCTAACATTTTCCAGAGATTCCACCAAGATCCTTATCTTTATCTTTCTCTCTCCCTCTTTTCCTTTCTTATTTCCTAACTGGTGACCCTCTGTGGACTGTGTTGAAACCTGGTGGCAACTGAAAGCTCTGGCTGAGGCTACACTTCAGCATGCTGGAAGGTCCCAGGAAAAAACATCAGACTGCTGTGGCCTGATAGGGTGAGGGACTAAGGTTAACTCTTTACTCCTTTCTAGCCAAGATTTCTAAGTTTCCCCATGATCCAAGCTGGATCTCAGAGGACAACTGACAGTCTCTGCCTAGGGCTGCTCCCTAGGGAGGCAAAAAGATCCCTGAAGGAAAGTTCGGACCACCAGCACCTGTACAGGTGGGAGACAAAGTGCTTGGTTTCTTTGCTCTTTTCTTCTTTGGTTGGTGAAGTGACTCCACGAAGGACCTTGAAACTACAACAGCTACACAGTATGGTTTTCTGTGCCTCTGTTAAGTCATTCCTCATTTATCATCTACACACCCACGTATTTGGATGCACACGTTTGGACCCCCTGTCTTTGGTTCAGATGAGTTTTTGGGTCTCTCAGGCTTTTCCTAGTCACGTCTTGGGAGTTACCTCATAACATTACCCAATTGCCCAAAGTCCTGGTACCAGGCCTTCTAAGACATGGTGGAGCATAGTGGTCTGCAAGCTCCTTGGGCACAGGGACGGGAGAACACCCTCTCCCTTGTGACTCACATTCTTTGCGCTGATTCCTTTTAACCTGTTGGGCATGCCCGGCAGGGGATCTGGATGGGTTCATGGATAAGGCCCAGAAACAAATCCATGAACCCAAGAGCCCATCCCAATTGTATCCCTGTTTCCGTTTACAGGAACCATGGGAAACTCTTAATCGGTTGTAGAGAAAGATACCCCACTGGCATGCCTTTTAAAACACCGTAAAGTTTTAGATCTCAATGAGAATATTCACCCAAAGCATTTAATATTTTTCTGCAACACTGCTTGGCCACAATATAAACTAGGGGATGATGAAACCTGGCCAGAAGGTGGTCCCCTAGCTCCTAGCACCCTTCTGCAGCTTGACTTGTACTTAAAAAGGAACAAATACCTTTAAATCCCATATATTCGAACCTTTTATGTGTTAGCTCACCACCCAGATATCTGTTCCTCTTGCCGTATTTTTGTGTTGGCTCCCCAAACCACATTGCCCATAGACTCATCAGAGGATACTAATCCTGCTGACTTAGCCGCTCCTCCCTCAAAAGATTTTTCACCTCCTTCATACTCTCCTACTCCTTTTAAAACTCCAATTCCTGCTTTCCCTCTAAACAACTCAAATGCTGACCCAGCTGGTTTAACTTCTCCCGTCTCTCTTGTAATCTGCTTTTGCTATGCCACTCTCTGTGTTTCCCTACCTTCTCTTCCTTCTTGCCCTCTACCTTTACCTGTGGAGGAGGGGCTGGCATCTATGGCCATGATGCCTAGCCCTGGCCCCCAGTCTCTATTCTCTTTTACCTTCGAGAAAGGGGCTGGTGCCAAAGGCCAGGGTACCTGACCCCAGCCTCCAGCCATCTTGCCAGGCTGTAGACTGATGATCCTTCCTCTTCTTTTCCTCCAATCTGTACCTCAAAGAAACCTTCTCCAAAAAGACTTTTAAACAGATTACCCCATTCTTCCAGCACTTTCCTAACCCCAAATATCTAACCAGACATCAAATTTATTAAATAGTACAGTAGTTAGGAAGATAGGCTTTGGAGCTCAACCACTTTGATTTGAATTCTGATTCTAAAATTTCATACCTTTGTTACATTTGGGTAAGTTACTTAAAACATTATTGTTTAGCTGGGCTTGGTGGCTCAGCCTGTAATCCCATGCCTTGGGAGGCTGAGGTGAGTGGATTGCCTGAGCCCGCGGGTTCGAGACCCGCTTGGGCAACTTGGTGAGACCTCATCTCTACAATAAATCAAAAAATTAGCTGGGTGTGGTAGTGCACACCTGTAGTTCCAGCTACTTGGAAGGCTGAGGCGGAAGGATCGCCAGAGCCTAGCAGGTAGAGGCTGCAGTGACCAGGAGCGGCCACAGCACTCCAGTCTGAGTGATGGAGTGGGACTCTAACTTAAAAAAAAAACCAAAAAACAAAAACAAGCAAACAAACTAAAAAAACATTATTGTTTGGTGCTCTTATCTGTAAAATGAGTATATTAGTAGCAACTACCTCATTGGATTGGGTACGGTAATGATCAGATGAGTTATTCATGTAAAGCATGCAACATAGTACTTGGCACATTGTAAGGCCTCATAACATTTTGGCTATTATTAACATATGCAAAATAGAGTTTTTTGTTCTCCTATATTCTGGATTTTTCCACTCCCTTGGATTCTGCCCTTCAGCCTTCTCAAGAGTCATGCAGCCCAGTGTTGATGCAGCAGTGGCTAAAGATATATAAAGGAACAGATTGTCTCTATGTTGATGGAAGCACAATGTTAATATTCACACATGCTCGATGAAGAAAACATTGACCACATTATTTCCATTAAGCAAACATGTTGGCCTGCAGTTGTTGCTTTCAAGAAAAGTAATGGTGGATTCTTTAATAAGCACAGTGCATTAAACAGATAATAAAGATAATGATAGGGATTACTCCCAACATTGAGATAAGGAGACAAATGCTTCCCAAGTTTACCACCCAGATATTTGTTCCTCTTGCCATCCTCTTTCGGACCCTTACAAGGTAACTGAACTTTATCTGATTCTAGAGTAAAATATATTTCAAAGCACCACTCCTTCTCCCATACCCAGAATACATTATGTTGTGTAGACTGATGATCCTTCCTCTTCTTTTGATAAACTCCCTAGTCAGCAGGAGTCATATTAGTGAAGCATGAAGAGTCACCATTAACTAGAGCTAATGAAAAATTAAAAGTCTTTTCTAATTACTGTGTGGGCCTGACACTTTGGCCTAACTGAAATATACAAGAAAACTAATTACTTTCATGCTACACATTCCTTTTATTACGTTCTTGAAATGGACTTGACAAAAAGTATCAACAGGTCCAAATAAACCATGCTCTTGAGGGCAGTTTTTAGCATGCGATTCTTGCCTAGGATACATTCATTTTTACCTAAGTAATGCCCATTAAAGGTTGGCGTATAAGTATAATAGGATAGCTGTGGCCTAAAAAGTCACTCTGCCTATATACAGGAGAGAAGTTCCTTCCTATCTTTTGCACAATTATCTCATTTTTCCTTCATTCGACTAACAATTGACAAAATAGTAAATTGGACATATTATATAAAAATGTGTTTTCTTGTTCTTTTTTCCATAAAAAAAATAAAATATTTTGCTGGGTAAGATAGAAGAGTAAAAAGGCTTTCTCTAGTTTCTTTTATTTTTCTATATTAAGTATGTGGGTGCTAGCATGATTTCTGACATGACTATTAAGGAAGTTCCACTTTAATTCCACTGAGCATACTAAGATTAAGGTATTCACCAGTAGGTTAGTGAGCCCATTACCAAATGTTTCTATTATAAAGAGAATTAATATATTCAGTAAATAATCTCAAGTACAGAAGTTCCCTTTTATCTATGGTTTTGCTTTCTATGGTGTCAGTTACTCATGGTCAATTGTGGTTCAAAAATAGTAAATACATGAAGATATTTCAAGAAAGAGAGAGAAAGACCACATTCACATAACTTTTATTATAGTATATTGTTATAATTTTATTTTATTTTTAGTTATTGTTAATTTCTTACGGTGCTTAATTTATAAATTAAACTTTATCGTAGGTATGTGTATATAGGAAAAAGCATAGTATAAAGTTTGGTACTATTTGCAGGAATCCACTGTGGGTCCTGGAATGTATCCCCAGTGAGTGAGGAAAGACTATTGTGTAATAGTAAAGAGATCTTAGTTTTTTTAAATCATTTTTTATATTCTCTTCTTCAGGTATATTTTAAATTCATTTGTATTCTCATCTTCAATTTTTTTTCTAGCCATTTGTTGTCGGTGGTGTTTATTTGCAATTATCCCAATTTACTCCCAACTCATTTCTATTTTTAGATTCTAATCTTCTTCTTTTTCCTTCATAATTTCTTGTGTCAAATAAAAACAAGTCTAGACTTAGGTAAGCAGAAATATTTTTCAAAAAGACTATTGCAACATAGAAAACACCCTGACCTAAGGATTTGTGAGTGTTTTAAAATCAAGGAAAAATATTTTTTGTTTGTTTCTTTAATAGGAAAAGATAAGCAGGGATAGCAGGAATTTGGGGGAAGAATTAGTCAAAGAATAAGATTGGATAGACTGCATGTACAAGGTGATCTGACAGAAAATGTTTCTCACTATGACAGCCCATTTCAATTTTCAAGATACACTGTGTCTTAGGGTTCTCTAGACAGAACCAACATAATGTGTGGGAGGGGGAGAGACAGACAGAGAGAGAGAGAGAGGAGAAGAGGATAGAAGAGGAGAGAGGAGAGAAAAGAGAGTAAAGAGGGAGAGAGGGAGAGGGAGAGAGGGAGAGGGAGAGGGAGAGGGGGAGAGAGAGAGAGAGAATATATATATATATGCTGGCAGGTTGGAAATCCAGGAAAATGTTGCTTTCTGAGTTTGATGGCAAAATTGCTTCTTGCACTGGAGAAGTCAGTCTTTTTTCTAGTAAGGATTTCAACTGATTGGATGAAGCCCATCCACATTGTGGAGAGTAATCTGCTTTACTCAATGTACACAGATTTAAACGCTAATCCCATAACACACACACACACACACACACACACACACACACACACACCTTCAGAGCAACATACAGAATAATGTTTGACCAAATAACTGGGAAACTAACTAGTTGACACCTAAAATTAAGCATCACACACTGTTAAGGGGGAACATTCTACATTTCAGTGTTTGCTCAGACTTGGGGTAGGACACTAGTCAACACAAAGCAAAGGGTCAGAAATATGCAACTGTGAGTACATGGTCACTTTTTTTCCAAATTTCAGTTTTCTGGAAATGTTTGCCAAAGTTAGTACAAACTGAGTAAATCCTTGAAAAGACTAAATGTTTACTATCAGAATTAGTAGGATTCAAAACTTCTAGCTTCATTTCCTGACATATTTCATGAGATAAGAACACTGGAAGAGTTCACTGAAGAACTATTTTGAAGGGAAGATATTTTAGCAGTTAGGTAAGAATATTAAAACAGAAAGTGGCTGTTTAAAAAATTAAAGTAAGAGGCTCCAAGAATTTGAAAATCCCATAAACTAACAATGACATTAGATGACATAATTCATTAAGGATCACAGATACTTATTCATTCATTAATGTGTGCTGCCTGTTGGTTGGCACTGTGCAAAGCAATGGCAGAAAACTGAACAAAATGGAGACTCTTCCCTGACACTGTGGCGCTTACAGTATATTAGGGAGAAAGACAAGAGTCACGTAATAACACATCTACATGTCACTTGTTGCTACAAAAGATTAAATCACTTACTCTCATATATATATAAATATATATATATGTGTATATATATATATACCTTTAAGCATTTATATAAAGATACAAATACAATGTGCATTCAAAATGTATGCCTTTCAGTGTTTTATCTTACAAGTCCTTGAAAGTATCAATATATTCTCTAGTTTTGAATTGCAAAGTTGTTCACATGGCTGGAAGGAAGAAGAAACCGTTCTTTCTTTTAATTACATAATCTTTAACATCTTTTACATAGAGTACACCCTTTGTCTAGAATACTTTTTTCCCCAACTATGTCTACCTAGAAAAATCCTACTAATCTTTCAAGACAAAATTCAAATATCATATTCTCTGGAAAGATTTCCTTTGTCTTTGCTTAGATAGTTCATTGTACCCTAGTCTGTGTTTTCATAACACATTTCATACAGAGCTTTTTATTTTCATGTTAGATTTTATTTATTTGTTTGTATGCTGCTTCCACCAAATTATGATCTGCTTGAGAATAAGCAACCATGTGTTTTTGAGCTTTGCAAATTGAAACCTAGCACAGTCTATGCCAATACATAAGAAGTATGTTGAATGAATAAACAAAAATAAGCATGTCTTGAAATTGAACTGTATGTTTCTTGGAGATTTTCCATGTTCATCAGTCAGAATCACCTAGCTTATGGCACAGAAACATAGGATTAAAACAACAAAGGTTTATTTTTATCCCTCATACTCCGTGTCCATCGTTAATCTGTAGGTAGAATCTTCTCATCACGTCACTCAGGGACAAAAGTTTACAGAGTAGCCACTGTCTTGAATTTTGCTAGTCACCATGTTAGAAGGAAACACAAATGTTTAAAGAATTTCACATAGCAATTAACGTTGAATCCAGAATGAAGATGTGTTATTTCCACTCAGTTTATTGATAAAGTTGGTTATCAGGCCACACCCAATCATAAAGGGGCCAAGAAAATACAATCTTTTCTTTTTCCTGGAAGCAAAGAACCAGTTATATGCAGAAAGCAGCACTAATGACTGATGCACTTGACAGCCAGCAATAAATATACTTCTTGGATTCGGGATGCATCATTTACATCACTGAAAAACACATGTTTGAAAGTAATAAGAGAAAGTAGGGAGGGGATGAATCATGAAATCTATATTCAATGTCAACCTAAAAACTACGTGGTCTAGGAAAAAAGGGAACTCTGTTAAGATTCTTTAATTTTCATTATTATCATTTAAAAAATTTTGGGGAGCCATTAACTTTGCTAGAGGCTTCAATTGTAGTTAGTAAAAATTCCGAAAACATTGTTAGATTATCACAAAGCAAGTACAAAGCCACTAGTATTATATTCTGAACCTTCTCTAACAAGTAGTTAACTTATCATCCTTTTTATTAGACACTCATTTTAGCTGCTCTAAATTAATTGTTTAGGACTTGATTTTCACAAAGCATTATTGGAGTCTGACTTATTTAAACAGACTTCTCATATAGAACTGTTAACAGGATAGGGAAGGGTTAGTAGATAAACATATAGAATCCAAGAGGACACAATATCTACATCTTCTCCCAAGTAGTTAATACCATATTAAATAATTTAAAAAGAGAAGGGAAAAAAACCTTTTCCCCAAATGTATTTAATAAATTGGATAATATAATGAGGGAGTATGATACAGTAGAAAGAGCCATATTATTCGTTCTAGAAGACCTGATCTGAGTCTCTGCCTCTACGATTAACAGTTGTATGTTTTTGAAAGTTTCTCTAATCTCTGTAAGCCTCAGTTGTCTCCGATGAAATGATAATATATTAATACTTGCTCTACCTTCCTCCTACAACTGTAAGAATCATTTGAAAAACTACATGTGAAGGAACTTTTGAAACTATAAAATAAAATCATCATAGTCTCATTGCGATTTACATAAAGCATCCCTCATTAACACTTAGGACAGTGGGTATTAGATTCCATAACTCTCCTCAAGATTTTAAAATAAAAGAATGATATTCATTGATAACTTATTTAAAATTTAAAAATGAAATTTTTTTTGAAATTATTGAGTTATAAACATGATAGTGTGCATTTGTCAAAAATCCAGAGAAATATACAGCACAGAGAATTTTAATGTATGCAAAATTTAAAATATAATTTAAGAACTAAACAGACCACAAGATGACATGCAGAATATGACAGAACAATCAAACTATTATTAGCAAATGTATGAAAAACCTCACTGAAGGAGGTAAGGAGAAAGGTACTGACCTCAGTAACTGTAAATCAGTGGAGAATATAAGACTCAAAGCAAAAATCACAGCACTGTGCTCTACTTGGCAAAGCTGTTTCCATTAGGGTATGTTTTAACAAGTCACAAACACACACACACACACACACACACACACACACACACACACACACACGGATTACACAAATAAGTGAATGGTGTATGGTGCAAGTCAGATTTTTCACTGCTGGAGGAGAGGTTAGATAGATAACTCAGACATAATCATATAATACAGGAAAAGAACTAGAGGCATCAGAACAAATTCATATTTACCTTAATATAGAATAATAAATATAGAAAAAAATAGATACATGTGTATACATGGACTAGTATAAACAGATATATTTCCAAGCTCTGTCCACTAAAAAGACCTAGAAGCCACGACACTTCAGTAGCAATAAGCATACCTAGTATCCAGATTTTTATTTCTAATGTCATTTTCCAATAAAAGGAACTAGGGTTCCTTGGAGAAATGGCTGATTCCAGGACTGGGAAAAGGAATATACAAGATGAGTTTAGAACTTCTGATAGTTCCAGAAAGATAAGAAGTGCTTAAAAATAAAACAATGTAAGTATGTCAAATCAATATAGAAGCCAAGTAAAAAGTTCTCAGTGGATAAAACAATTTGAGCAACAAAATAAATAAAGAAGTACTGAACTATAATCCAAAGTATAAAATAAATTAATTCATATTAACATAAGTGATTACATAAATCATTGGTAATGGGGAGAAGAGATTAATCTCCCATGCAGAAGAATTTCAAATCACTTATATAGATATTCTGTCATAAAATTGGGTAAGCATAATTCCTCACTTCTTAAATGCAGGTGGCACAACCCACATTCATAGAAGCAGCATAGTTCACAATAGCCGAATGGTGAAAGCAACCCAAATGTCCATCAACAGATGCGTAGATAAACAAAATATCCATACAATGAAATGTTGTTCAGTCTTTACAAAGAAAGAAAATTCTGACAGATGCTACCTTGAGAACATTGTGCTAAGTGAAATAATCCAGTCACAAAAACATATATCTTGTTTTTTATCATAATTGTTTAAAAAATGGGTAGCACTTAGTAACTTCCTTCTATAGAACACAGTATAAAAGGGGGGTGGGAGGAAAAAGAATAACTTTAAGCAGTAAAGAAATGTGACAAACACTACCTGAGCCAGGTGATCAGGGTCAATATCATCAGCAATAACTCAAGTTGATGAATGCACCATTGAGATGAAACGATAATAATGGTGTTATATCTCTGTGCTCTTCCTTCTAAAAACGTATAACCCTCACCTAACCATGAAAAATCATCAAACAATCTCAAAATTGAACATATTTTACAAATACCTGACCAATATTCTTCAAAACCATCAAGATTATAAAAACTAGAAAAAATTGAGAAACTGTAGCAGTCTAGAGAAGCATAAGGAGACGATGTCTAAATGTAATGTGGTATGTATACTGGATGGGATTCTGAAACAGAAAAAAGACATTAGTGAAAATCTAGGAAAATTCAAATAAAGTAGGGATTTTCAGTAGTAATAATGCATTAAAATGGTTTAATTATGTATTATGTTATAATATATAAATGTATCATAACAATGTAAGATATTAACAATAGTGAAAACTGAGTACAGGATATATGGGGACCTTTTGCATTATTGTTGCAATTTTTCTTTAAATCTAAAACTATTCTAAAATTAAAAACATTTGACAGAGAGTAGTGACTCGTGCCTGTTATTTTAGTACTTTGGTAGGCCAAGGTGGGAGGACTACTTGAACCCAGGTGCTTAAGATCAGCTTGGGCAACATAGCAAGACCTCATCTCTGCAGGGAATGGTATGGTGGTGTGCACCTGTAGCCCCAGTTACTTGGGAGGCTGAGGCGGGAGGATCACTTGAGCCCAGGAATTTGAGGCTTTGGTGAGACATGATTGTACCACTGTAACCTACCCTGGGCAACAGAGTGAGACCTTAACTCAAAAAATAAATAAATAAAACATTTTTTTAAAAACACACAATACAGATTCAAGGCTCCCCACCCCTTTAGATACACATTTGTCAATGGTATTTTTAGCCAGGAGAAAAGCATGTCTTCATAATGTAATGCCCATTTCCTTCATTCTTAGCAATTGAATTCAGTATATTTTTAGGAAAGGATGAACAACTCTGTTCAGGGTTTAGGAATACTGGAACAATTCAATTTTACTAGTCTCTCACTTTCTAGTTCCTATGTTTGTGTTCAGGCATAACGAAATTATAAACCTGGTTATGAGTATGCTCTATTTTAAAAAATCATCGGGCGGGGGGGTGGGTAATAGCAGCTGCACGGCCAGAAAACTTACATAAATTGTTGCATTCTTTTAATCTTACCCATGAATCTACAAGGTGACTCCTGTTATCACCATCATTGTAGAGCTAAAGATAATTTAGTCTTAGAGAGGTTTAATTAAGTGTTGTGGTAGTCTGAAAAATGGATCCCCCGCACAGTTTCCAAGTCCTAATCCCTGGAATTTGTAAATGTTATCTTATATGGAAACTGGGTCTCTGTACGTGAGATTAGGATTGCAAAGAGCCTGAGAAGGGGTGGTTATTCTGTATTATTTAGATGGGCTCTAAATTCAGTCACAAGTATTATTATAAGAGGGAGGCAGAGGAGAATTTGAAATAGACAGAGGAGAATACAATGTGGCCAAGGAAGCAGAGAATTTAGTGATGCAACCACAAGCCAGTGAATGGTGACAGTCACAAAGAGCTGTAATTTGAGGAACGAATTCTCCTCTAGAACCTCCATAAAGGAAAGCAGTGCTACCTACACCTTGATTTCAGCCCAGCGATACTAATATCAGACTACTAACCTCCAGAACTGACAGAATAAATTTCTGTTGCTTTATATTTGTGATAATTATTTACAGCAGCCACAGAAAATGAATACAAGAGCCTCTGCTCAAATTAATACAGTAAGTAAATGGTGGAATTGGTTTCTCAACCAGGCTTTCCACATCCAAAGCCTACATGCCTAACCAGTATGCCATATTCCTTTTTATGCTATCTAAAGGTATAGTATCTAAACTGGTAAACAACTTGGCTACATAGAGAATTTAGTATCCACATAATATTTTTTCCTAACTTCAGGGCTCCTGTGATACTTACCTTGTTTAACAAATAGGTACTACCTTATTCACAAATGCAAAGAAAAAACAATGCCAAGAGAAAAAGCTTTTCTAGAAATTGCCAAATGAGAGATTTCAAATTTTGCCCACTCCTAAGTGCGTCTATATTTTCATATTGCATTACTGTGTGTTCACTGATTAGATACAAGGGAGCAATTAATTTTCTTGTCTCTTGCCTAAATATGTATGAGTCACCATAAGTTTAAATGTCAACTTCCTCCCTACTAGACACCTATACTGGGATTTTATATACTTATAAGAAACATCATATTTGCTCCCAGAAAAATGCAGTAAATATTGAATAATTTTTCTTTTTTTTAATTTTTATTTTGAAATTGTGGGGTACAATTCAGGGTTAGGTATACAAATGTTCATTGTGCAAGTATCCTTATTGATGAGGTGTGCCCTCCCTTCTCCAGATGGATATCGACTACCGTCAATCCCAGCTATCCCCCCTACCCCCTCCCCACAGTTTCCTGCTATGTTCAATCCCTTTCCTACAGTAATATGGTAGTTGTTCAAGGTCCACTTATGTATGAGAACATGTGATACTCATCTCTTTGTTTCTGTGAGAGATCACTTAGTATTATAAACTCTAATTCCATCCATGTTGCTGCGAAGTTCATGATTTTGTTCTTCTTTATGGCTGCATAATATTCCTTTGTGTATATATACCACATTTTTTTATCCAGTCCTCTTTTGATGGGCAGCACGGTTGGTTCCATGTTCTTGCTATTGTCAACAATGCTGCGATAAACATGTGTGCAGGTATCTTTTTTATAGAGTGGCCTGCATTCTTCTGGGTATATTCCCAGTAGGGGGAGTGTGGGATCATATGGAAGGTCAATTTTTAGGAGTTTTAGGAATCGCCACACTGATTTCCACAGAAGATCTACTAGTCTACACTCCTACCAACCATGTAGAAGTGTTCCCTTTTCAACACATCTTCTCCAGCATCTGTTATTTCTTGAGTTATTGATGGTGGCCATTCTGACTGGAGTTAGGTGGTATCTCAGTGTAGTTTTAATTTGCATTTCCTTGATGATTAGTGAGGCTGAACATTTTTTCATATGTCTGTTGGCTGCTCGTATGTCTTCTTTTGAGAAGTGTCTATTCATATCTTTTGCCCACTTTGTAATGGGGCTGTTTGTTTTTTTTCTTTTCAGCACGTTTGAGTTCTTTGTAGATCCTTGATGTTAGGCCTTTGTTGGACATACAGTTGGCAAATATTTTTTCCCAGTCTGTGGGTTGTCTCATTGCTCTCTTGATGGTGTCTTTGGCTTTGCAGAAACTTTTCAATTTAATGAAAATGCACACTTGTCTATCTTATCTCTTATAGCCTGGGTACTTTGGGTTTTGATCAGGAATCGGTTGCCAGTTCCAACTTCCATAAGTGTCTCCTGCATTTTCTAAGGCTCTCAGAGTTAATTTTTGTGTATGGGGATAGGTATGGGTCCTGTTTCAATCTTCTGCCTGTGGTCAGCCAGTTTTCCCAGCACCATTTACTGAATAGGTTCTCCTCTCCCCAGTAGAGGGTGGTGGAGGCTTTATTGAAGATGAGTTGGTTGAGAAATTGATGTTTTGCTTCTGGTATCTCAATTCTATGGATGATTTTGGAGATGTGTTGTTGAATCTGGTTTGCTAGGATCTTCTTGAGAATTTTAGCATCTATGTTCATCAAAGATATTGGCCTGTAGTTCTCTTTCTTTGTTGGGTCTTTACTTGACTTGGGAATCAATGTGATGTTAGTTTCAAAAAATGATTTGGGGAGAGTGCCATCTTTCTCAATTGCCTGAAATACTTTCAGTAGGATTGGTATCAGTTCCTCCTTGTATGTTTTGTAGAATTCTGCTAGAAAGCCATCTGGTCAAGGGCTTTGTTTTGTCAGTTTTCTTATAACATAATCAATTTCCTTGATTGTTATTGCTCTATTTAGCACCTCAGTGTCTTCTTATTTCAACCTAGTTAGGTTGTGTGATATCAGAAAGTTCTCCATTTCCTTTAGGTTTTCAAGTTTGTTTCCATACAATTGTACATAGTAGTCTCTGATCATCTTTTAAATTTCTTCTGGGTCAGTTGTGACTTCATCTTTTGTGTTTCTGATTAAGTTTATTTGGGCTTTTTCTCTCTTTTTCTTGGTCAGTTTGGCTAGGGGACCATCTATCTTGTTTGTCCTTTCAAAGAACCAGCTTTTTGATTTGTTAATTTTTTTTTTTTTTTTGAGTTGGAGTCTCACTCTGTCACCCAGACTGGAGTGCTCTGGCCACTCCCAGCCACTGCAGCCTTGACCTGCTGGGCACCAGCGATCCTTCTGCCTCAGCCTTCCAAGTAGCTGGAACTACAGGCGTGCGCTACAACGCCCAGCTAATTTTTGATGTATTGTAGAGATGAGGTCTCACCAAGTTGCCCAGGTGGGTCTCGAACCCGCGGGCTCAGGCAATCCACTCACCTCACCCTCCCAAGGCACGGGATTACAGACTGAGCTACCGAGTCTGGCTCGTTTATTTTTGTGTTATCTTTTTGTCTTCAATGTCCTGGATTTGGGCTTTTATTTTTGTGATCTCGATTCTTCTGCTGAAGCTAGGGTTTTGGTGATCTTGCTTTTCCAGCTTCTTAGGTGACTTGTTAGGCTGTTAACTTGTTATCTTTCCATTTTCTTCATGAGTGTTTGTAAAGATATGAACTTCCCTCTTACTACTGCTTTTAAGGCATCCCAGAGGTTTTTGGTAAGATATTTCTTCATTTTCATTTGCTTCCAGGTACCTTTTAATCTCTGTTTTGATTTCATCATTGACCCATGTTTAGTGTCCATGTCTTTGTGGGTTTTGGAGGAACTTTGCTGTTGTTGATATTTATTTTTATTCAACCGTGATCTGAGATGGTGCATGGCAAAATTTCAGTTTTATGAAATCTGTTTATGTTTGATTTATGGCCAATGATGTGGTCAGTCTTGGAGTATGCTCCATGCGGTGATAAGTAGAATGTATATTCTGTGGTTGTTTGGTGGAGTGTTCTGTAGATATCAATTAGGTCCATTTGTCCAAGAGTCTTATTGAGGTTCTGGATCTCCTTGCTGTTTTTTTGTCTTGATGATATGTCCAGGGTTGTGAATGGTGTATTAAAGTCCCTAGTTATGTTAGTGTTAGGGTCAATCTCTTTAAGTTTCCATACAAGCTGCTTTATGAACTTTGGTGCTCCTTTATTGGGTGCATATATGTTTAGGGTGGATATTTCTTGTTGATGGATTGAAACTTTTATCATTATATAGTGACCTTCTTCATCTTTTTTAATTTTTGATAGCTTATGGGTATTTTTGTCTGAGATTAACTTTGCAACTCCAGCTGTCTTTTGTGATCCATTTGTCTAAAATTTTGCTTCCCATCCTTTTACTTTGAGTCTGTGAATGTCCTTTCTGGTGAGATGAGTCTCTTAGAGGCAATATATTGTTGCTTTATGATATTTTATCCATTTTTCCATTCTATGTCTTTTCAGTGGTGCATTTAGTCCATTCACACTCAGGCTAATTATTGAAATGTCAGAATTGATTCCTATCATGGGGTTCTTATAGAGGTGTTGTTGATCCTGTTTGTTGTGTTTCTTTTGATTTTGGGGTTGATTTGTGTGTGTTTTCAATCTTTTTCCTGCATTCTTATGAAGAATGTTGTTGTTCTTTTTTCCCTTTCTTCTGTGTTTAATACTTTCTTAAGTGTTTTGTGTAGGGCTGGTCTAGAGGAAGCATAAGTTTTTAGGGACTGAATGTCTGGGAATGATTTTAATTCTCCCTCACTGATGAAGCTTAGTTTAGTTAGGTAGGTTACTCTTGGTTGAAATTGATTATCTTTGAGGATTTTGAAGATTAGGCTCCAAGTTCTCCTAGCTTGAAGTGTTTCTGTAGATAAATCTACTGCTGTTCTAATTGGTCTTCCCCAGTAGGTATTCTGGCCTTTTTCTCTTACTGCTTTTTGGATTTTTTCTTTTATACCTACTTTGTTTAAGTGAATTATTATGTGTCTGGGAGTTGGTCTTCTCATTTGTTTTCTTGCAGGGGATCTCTGAATCTCTTGTGTTTGAATTTTCATGTCACTGATGAGATGAGGGAAGTTTTTTTGAATAATTTCATGGAATGTTTGTTCCAGGGTTGTCTCTGTCTCTTTTTCTGCCTAAGGAATTCCAATTACTCTTAGGTTTGGTCTCTTGAAGTAATTGCTCATCTCTTGAAGGTTTTGTTCTTTCTTTTTAAGTTCCTTTTCTATGGTTTGGACAGTTTGGGTTTGTTCTGTATTTTGTTCCTCAAGCTCTGAGATTCTTTCTTCTGCTTGGTTAATTCTGCTTTCCATGCTTATTAGTTTGTTATTTATTTCAATCACAGTATTCTTTACTGCTGTTATCTCCATTATCAACTCCATCCTCTTTTCCTCTTGTCTCTCCTCAATTATTTTTATTCTTTCTATTAGTGTCTTTATGTCTGGGTTTGTAATGTGTGACCAGTCATTCTGGGGGCTCTTCATTGTTTGCATTTCAAAGTCTGTTTTCTCAGTGTCTGGTCTCCCTGGGGTCTGTGGGAGACCTATATTTTTATTTTGGTTTTTCTTCATTTGTGTAGCTTTTCCTCCCCACTTTTTCCTTATCCCCCCTCCCCACTTCTTTAATTTAGTTGTCAGGGGTGGCAGGGTTGCTTTTACTTCTGTTTGCTTGATCTCCTATTCTTCTTTTTGTGAATCCTCTAGCTTTGTTTACTTCTGAAGCTTGACAGTAGTTTGAGGTTGTACTTTTTTGCAGTTTTGATTGAATTGAGGGGGAAGCTGTGGTTCAAAATCTATCTGCAGATCACACTATCCACCAACAGGTGTATGAATTCCCTGGACCTACTTCCCACTGCCTTGCAATCTGTCCATGCATTGGAGGAATAGCTTTACTCCCTGAAAGCAAAATGTGGTAAGAAGAAGGAAAGGGATGGAACAGGGGTGGGGAGGAAGAGGAAGGTAGAGAGTGAGAAGAGTAAACGGGAAAAAAAGATAAATGTACCATCTAATAAGTGAAAAGAGACACAAAGACAGAAAAGAATAAGAAAAAACCCAAACAAACAAACACAAAAACTAAAGCATACAATCATACAGACACACAAGCCAATCAACCTCCTTATTGGTACTATTCCTTTACACAAGCATGATGTCTAAAGGATTAAAAAAAAAAAAAAACAGTAAACTAACAGAGGCAAAGCTAATACGAAAACACTAACAATAGCAACAAGAAGAGGGAAAAAAGAGAAAAAAATAAAAAGGATAAGTAAAACAAACATACAAACAATAGAAATAGAAAAAATAAAAACAAGGGAAACAAGCCTGCTCTTAGATTATTCGTTTAAGTCCAGTGTCCTTTCAGCTCTGATCTCTAGTTTTCATTTCAGGCTGGTAGGCTTATTCACTGCTAGAATCTGATGCCCCAGGCATTCTGCAGGGGGAGGTATGATCAGATCTAAGCTCAGTCAGCTTGCTGCCTGAGAAGTCTGCCATTCAAATCTGACCTGTGTCCCATCTAGCAGGGGGGAGGTGTTTTGGTTTCTCCCAGTTTAATTTTATTACCTTAGATCTAAAGCTGGAGGCAGGTGGAGCTAGGCAGAACCAGTGAGCTGGGTGGGTCAGTGCAACCTCTGTGTCATCTCAGGGCTAGCTGTTATCTGACCCACCCACCAGGTTGAACTGGGGGAGGTGGAGTGGACAGCCAGGAGCTGCAGGTCTGTGTGGCAGTGGGTGGGTCATACTGGGTGGAGCTGTGTAGGAGGCATGGGGACCTGGAGTTCCCTGGGCTGGGAATTGGGGGCCGCCTTGGGCAGGGGGAGGGAGCATTCACAGGAAGGAGCAGTGGCAGTGACGGTCTCTTCAGCAGTATGGTGAGTGGAAAGAACTCCATGTCTGAGAATCTTGAGCCAATCCTGGCAGGGCAGCAACTGCAGGAGGGAGTAGCAGCGGTGTCCGCTAAGCCAGCAGTGCAGTGCGGAGAACCAAGGACCTCCAGCCCACAGGCCAATGTGGCCAGTGGCAGTGGCAGCAGTGGTAGCTGCAGCATCAAACAGAGCTGTGTGCGGGGCCATTTTCTGCCAGCCCTCAGACCTTTGCAACTGGCTAAAGAGCAGGCTAGCAGTGGTGGGGGCAGGAGGCACCAGGGGAGAGCAAGAGTCCATATAGTCACTCCCTTTCCCAGAGAGTCTTAGGGATCAAACTGCTCCTTCGCCATCTTGCTGGAAGTTCTGAATACTTTTTTCATTTCAAAAAATAATCTGCTAATTTAAAAAATAACTAATTGAATATAAACTATTTTGGGCTGACTCTCATCAGCTTAAGTGAAAGAAAAAAAAATTCCCCAGGGATCTCTTTGAAACTGTTATGTACAAGATATTTAAATTGTATTACTTTAATCATTTTCATTGTTAATTGTTACCACTTTGTCATTACATAATATTTCCTAAATTATACAGACTTTACATACTGCTCTAGTATGAATGTTTGTCCCCTTCAAAACTTATGCTGAAATTTAATTGCTATAACATAATACCTAAGAGTGATTGTAAAATATTAAGAGGAGAGACCTTTAAGAGGTGATTAGGCCACAAGGTTGAATCTCACCCTCATATAGGCAGAATTATTGCTGTTAGAAAAGGACAAATTTGACCCTGTTTTTCCTCTTTGCTCTTTCACCTTCCACCATGTGAGGACACAGTGCTCCTTCCCTGTGGAGGACACAGCAAGAAGGTCCTCACCAGATGATGACACCTTGATCTTGGACTTTTTTGGCCTCCAGAACTGTGAGAAAATAAGTTTCCAGTCTTTATAAATTACACACTCCTAGGTATTCTTTTATAGCATCAAAAATAGACTTAAAAACATACATTATCTTATTTGATCCTCACAACTTTAGATAAGCAGTGAAGACTGACACATTTTTTGCCCATTTTCAGATATACTTGCATACATTTTATGGGATATATTAGATTAATCAAGTTTAAGTAATATGACCAAATCACATGGTTAGTATAAAAAAAAATTGGAACTATAACTCAGGACTCAGAATCCCAAATTAGTTCTCTTTGCAGTATTATGAAAATAACAGCCTTAAGATAAGTAAGACCCAATTTATTGTAACCCTTAGTAATCACATTTTCATTGTGACTTACATTGTTTGTTAGAAAGAAGAGGAATATTGATAACTAGCACATACAGATATAAAACAATAAAAAAAATCTCTAGTAGATTCTGGGATCTAAAAGTTATGTGTTCAGACAAAATCTCTCCAAACTTCTTTATGTACAGGTAAAGTCATGCCTACAAATGATTTATGTTAGAAATAATGATTAAAGGCCCTGTAAGATCCTTAATCATCAAAAAAAGAATAAGTTACCTACACTAGACCACAGAAAAGTGGACTAACCAAACCAAATATGTTTAATATGTTTTCAGAAGCAAGGAAAGAAAAAAATGGTTTTGTCTTAAAGATTCATCTATGCAAAAACACCATTAACCAGAATGCACATTTCCAAGCATTTTAGTGTATTGAAATTTAACTATAACACTTTTTACATAGTATCCTAAATTTATCAATCTTAATGGCAGGGAATGGTGAATGACTGCTAATTTCTTAAAATACCCTATGTCCAAATACATATAGAACAGTAAACTTAACTAATAAATTGTGTGTTCTAACTGTTCCATCAACCAGCTATTTCCTCATCTTTCTCCCTTTCCTCAGGTCTCCTCTTTCCTGAGACACAACAATATTGAAATTAGGCCAATTAACAACCCACAGTGGCCTCTAAGCACTCAAGTTAAAAAAAAAAACAAACAACGACAAAACAATAGTCACACATCTCTCACTTTAAATAAAAATCTAGAAAAGATTAAGCTTAGTGAGAAAGACATGTTGATGGTGAGAAAGGCCAAAAACAAGGCCTCTTGTACTGGTTAGCTAAGTTGTGAATGCAAAGGAAAAGTTCTTGCAGAAAATTAAAAGTGCTACTCCAATGAACACACAAATGATAAGAAAGCCAAACAGCCTCATTGTTGATATGGAGAATGTTTTAGTGTTCTAAATAGAAGATCAAAACAACCACAACATTCCCTTAAGCCAAAGCCTGATCCAGAACTAGACCATAACACTCTTAAATTCTATTAAGGCTGAGAGAAGTACAGAACAAACATTTGAAGCTAGAAGAGGATGGTTCATGAGGTTTAAGGAAAGAAGCCATCTTCCTAACATAACATAATATCAGCAAGTGCTAAAGGATAAACTACAGCAAGGTTTCCAGAAGATTTAGCAAAATTAATTGATGAAGGTGACTACACTAAAAAACACATTTTTCAATGTAGATTAAACTGCCTTATATTGGAAGAAGATGTCATCTAGAACTATAATAGCTAGAGAAAAATCAATGTCTGGCTTCAAATTTTCAAAAAATAGGCTGACTCTCTTGGCAGGGGCTAATGCAACTATTGACTATAAATTGAAGCCAATGCTGATTTATCATTAAAAAAATCCCAAGGTCCTTAACAATAATGTTAAATCTATTCTGTCTATGCTCTATAAATGGAACAACAAAGTTTAAATGACAAGACATCTGTTTACAGCATGATATACTGGACATTTTAAGACGACTGTTGAGACCTGCCCAGAAAAATTATTTTAAACATATTACAACTCATTTATAATGCATCTGGTTACCCAAGACCCTGATGAAGATATACAAGGAGACTGAGGAGAATTCAGTTGTTTTCATGCCTGCTAATACAACATCCATTCTATAGCACATGGATCAAGGAGTCAATTTGACTTTCAAGTCTTATTTTTTAAAAAATGCATTCCCTAAGGCTATGGCTGTCATAGATAATGATGTCTAAGATGAATCTGGGAAAAGTTTATTAAAAACCACTTGGAAAAATTCACCATTCTAGATGTCATTAAGAACATTTGTGAGCCGGGCTCGGTGGCTCAGCCTGTAATCCCGTGCTTTGGGAGGCTGAGGTGAGTGCATTGCCTGAGCTTGAAGGTTCGAGATCCGCCTGGGCAACTTGGTGAGACCTCATCTCTACAATATTTTTTAAAAAAACCAATTAGCTGGGTGTGGTAGCATGTGCCTGTAGTTCCAGCTACTTGGAAGGCTGAGGCTGAAGGATCGGCTGAGCCTAGCAGGTCGAGGCTGTGGTGGCCGGGAGCGGCCACTGCACTCCAGTCTGGGCGACAGAGTGAGACTCCAACTAAAAAAAAAAAAAAAAAAAAAGGACATTTGTGATTCAAGGAGAAGTTATCAACATTAACAGGAGTTTGGAAGAAGTTGATTTCAATTCCAAAGGGTTACTTTGAGGGTTCAAGACTTCAGCAGAGGAAGTAACTGCAGATGTGGTAGAAATAGCAAGAGAACTAAAATTGGAAGTGGAACCTGAAGATGCAACTGAATTGCTGTAATCTCATAAAACTTAAATGAATGAGGAGTTGCTTCCTATGAATGAGCAAAGAAAGTGTTTTCTTGAGATAGAATCTACTCCTGGTGAAGACGTTGTGAACATTGTTAAAATGATGGCAAAGGATTTAAAATAATATATTAACTTAGTTGATAAAGCAGCAGCAAAGTTTGAGTAAATTGACTCCCATTTTAAACTCTTATCATTCAGTCCTTATGTTTATTTCTCTTTCAGTTAATTACTGTATAGATTATGGGCAGTCAGTCATGAGTTATGGTGTCTGAAAATCCTCCCTTCTCAATTTACAAGTGAATAGCAGGTGATATTGGGTTTTGAGAATGTTTCACAATAGATTCTAAAGTGAATGATAACATTCATCTTTGTGAACTCCAACGCAAAGCATGCTGGAATATATCTATATCTATATCTATCTATCTATTCCTACTTAATTTCAAATATGGATCTGAGAAAATATAAGATACTCTGACCTCAGAACCCATGCTCTGAACCACTGCCTAAAGACTAAAAGATTGATTTCGCATTCTCTTTATGTAAAGGTCACCTAAAGATCCATGCTTCAATAGATGGCTCACTTACCTCTGCAACTGATTTGTGAAAAGGGTACTTGTGAGCTGGAGTAAAGTTTTTGAGTTTTTTGTTTAGTTTTGTTTTCAGTTTATATATGCTCCATAACAAAAGATAGAAGTGCACTCAAGACCCCAGAAGTTTATGCCATAGAGAGGATGTAATATGGTCTGGACATTTTATCAAAATATATATTTTTAGTCATTTAAGAGAGTTATGCAAAACAAGCTAAGTCAGCACTCACTGAACACAATTTTTACAATGTGGTTTTTTGAGATAGAATCTACTCCTGGTGAAGATGCTGTGAACATTGTTGAAATGATGACAAAGGGCTTAGAATGTGGCATCCACTTAGATGACAAAGCAGCAGCAGAGTAAATTGACTCCAATTTTAGGCAATGATTGTTTCTCAGTACTAGTTTCTTATGACTACAGTAACAAGTAAATGCAAACTTAGTGTCTTAAAATACCACAAGTGTATTATCTCATAGTTCTAGATGCCAAAAACCAGACCTGGGTTAGAATCAAGATGTTAAGAGTGCTGCATTCCTTTTTGGAAGCTCAATCTGTTTTCTTGCCTTTTCAAATTCCATAGTCCACTTGCAGTCCTTGGCTCCTGACCCCTTGTACCATCTTCAAAGCTAAAAACTGTATTCTGACCATAATTCTATCATCATGTTTCCTTCTCTGATTCTTCTGCCTACCTTTTTCATCTTTCAATATCTCTTATTATTGGATTTATAGCCCACCCAGATAATCCAGGATAATATCCCCATATAAGGATCCTTAAACTAATCACATCTGCAATATCTCTTTTGTTAAGTAAGGTAACAAATCTACAAATTCTGGAGATAAGGATGTTGATATCATTGGAGCACTACTATTTTTGCTTTCCACATAATCTAGCAACTAACAACTACACTGTATGAATTGAGAGTGGAGTGATTAGATTTAATAAACCTTAAGTGGCTCGTGTTTTTTTAGGAAGCAAAACAAGATATGTACCAACTTTAGATTTTGTTCTGTGAACAAAAAGCATGTTAAATTTCAGTAAATATCCTGAGCAGACACTAATTTATTCTAAATAAATTAAAAAACCAGGACTCAATTACCAGCTATATGGCATTCTTAGTACATTAACCAAACTTTCCAGTGAGAACAACTGAAAGTGGCAGATAATTTATTTACTTAAAATATTTCTATTTATTAAAGGAGCATAAAGGAAGTAAGGAATATTCAAGCCAAATTCCAGATGATTAGTCACAATTATCAAATAATTCCTATATTTAAAGCACAAATAAATATGAATACAATATAAAGAAAAATAGAAAATACACATAGAAGAAAATAACTGTGAGTAAGAGTCAGCAAAACAAATAAAACAATCAAATCAGATTTGCAAGGAATTTAGAAATTGCAAATATAAGATAACTAGGTTAAATATGTCTAAATAAATAAGTGAAAATCATGCAAAATGAATAAAGGCCAAGAAAGTATTTTGTTTGTTTGCTTGTTTGAGTTGGAGTCTCACTCTGTTGCCCAGACTGGAGTGCAGTGGCACGCTCCTGGCCACTGCAGCCTCGACCTGCTGGGCTCCGGCAATCCTTCCGCCTCAGCCTTCCAAGTAGCTGGAACTACAGGTGCACGCTACCACGACCAGCTAATTTTTTGATTTATTGTAGAGATGAGGTCTTGACAAGTTGCCCAGGCGGGTCTCAAACACACGGGCTCAGGCAATTCACTCACCTCAGCCTCCCAAAGCTCGGGATTACAGACTGAGCCACCGAGCCCGGTCAATAAACTATTTTTAAAAAGACAAGTATATTTGAAAAAGGACCAAAATTTTAATGAAGAAAATTAGAGAAGAATTTCCAGTAACAGCAGGCCGCATAATTTGGTTTAAGCTTCTTGCTGAAATATGCATTTTAAATATACTGGCAAATTATTTTTTAAATCAATTTAAAAATAATAAATGTTAAAAAAGATTCTATAGATACTTTCAGTTCTGGAAAAAATAATGTAAACCCAGTTATCCCTGCTTATCTCTGTTAAGTACAAC
The DNA here is from genome assembly GCF_000164805.1 of Carlito syrichta. Lineage (NCBI taxonomy): Eukaryota > Metazoa > Chordata > Mammalia > Primates > Tarsiidae > Carlito > Carlito syrichta. Next base: position 430,716 of record NW_007252192.1, on the reverse strand, counting down.
TAAACACTGGATACACAACAATCATGAGGAAACAGAAAAGTGGAAAAACAAAAAAGCACTGGCTAGAGACCCCAGGACTTAAAGAATGACACATCAGTGAGTTCACTGGGTTTTCTTTTTAATTTCCATATATTCTGGCTGGATGATGAAGAATCCTGTAACCCAGAACACACCAGGTTCAGAAAAAATAAGTTTCAAGAAAAGCCTAGTCTCTTTAGCCAAAAGACTGAGCGCAATATAGCACAACAGTATAGAAACCTTTTTGACAATACCTACCCTATGTTGAACAAAGATTGTGAATAATTCCACAATCCCTCAGGCTGATTTAGAGAAAACCAAGCAGAAAATTTACATTCAGATGCCCCATGGGAGCAGGCAGCCTGGAAAAGCTCTTTCCTCCTCACCAGCAGTGCAGTGGAGACAAAACAGGGAGTCTAAACTCCTTGCTCCTCACCTGGTGGTAGCACATGAACCAGGTTTACACTGTCCATCCCCAAACAACGGTGGTAGTGAAGAGGTGGCAAGAGTCAAGGAGAGACTTCTTTTCTTTCCTTCCAATAGTACTATAGTTTGAGGAGGTGCTTTCCTCCCCTACTGGATGAAGCAGGGAGAATTATATCATAAACTCCACTTGCTGAACCATAAGTAACCAGGAGAGGTGTTTTTTTCTCCCACAGGAGTACTATCTGCAGAGACAGAGTGGAAAGTTTGGTTTATAGCCCTTCATTATGGGGCAGCAGTGAAAATAGGGAAGGCCTTTCCTTTTTCACAGGCAACATTAGTGAAGACCGAGCTGGAAGTCTACATGAATACTCCCTACATGCAGTAGCAGGTGATCCAGGTTTCTATTCCCATGTTGACACAATATAACAAGAGACCAAGTGGAAAGTTTAGACTTGCACCCACTGCCCAGTGCTATCAAATGATGTGCATCTCCCTCCCAAATAGACAGTAAAGGAAGCATGTAAAAGAGAAGAATGTTGTAGAAAGGGATTCTTTATATCTGCATAGGAAGTCATGACAAGATCCCAGAATGACTGACACCTTATAGGGACTAGTATCAACACACTAAAAGTTTTGAGAACTGAACTACAGTAGTGAAAATCACCCTAGTTTTGAGATTATTTTCCAAGTGACATATAAGCAAAGCAACCCAAAATAGCACTCTGAGGGCCAAGGATATTAAATTATCATTGGAAACACAACCCAAAAATGTAGGCTAGGCTTGCACATTAAAATCAGATGAATCCCTAGTAAAATAGAAGATTACAGTAGAATGGGCAGTCTCATATAATAAAAGACAGAATGTCCAGGATACAATAGAAAATCACTCATCATACAAAAAATAGGAAAATTACAACCTGAAAAAATAACAAACAGGGGTCAACATAGGAGTGATTCAGATGTTGAAATAATTTGACAAATATTATAAGTAGAAATCATAAAAATGATTCAATGAGCAATTATAAAAATTGTTTGAACAAATAGAAAACTTTGGCCAAAAATAGAAGATGTAAAATAGAGCCAAATAAAATTTATAGAATTGAAAACTACATAAACTGAAATAAAAATTCACTGTGTAAGTTTAACAATAGAGTGAGATAAAAAAAAAAAAAGAATCAGTGAACTTGAAAACAGAACAATAGACTTTGTCCAATATAGACAAGAGAGAAAACAGACTGGAAAAAAACAAAATGATCCTTAGGGTCCTGCAGGACAATAACAAAAGATCAAACAACAGAGTTCCAAAATAAGAGGAAAAGGAGAGTGTAGTTAAGAGTATTCAAAGATTTAATGAATAAAAACTTTTCAAATTCAATGACATACATAAACTTACATGTTCAAGAAGTTCGATGAACTTCAAATATTATATACCTCCCCAAAACCCTTGCCAAGGCACATCATAATCTAACTTCTAAAAATTAAAGACAAAGATATAATTTTGAAAACGACTAGAGAAAAACAAACATTACTTATAGAGGAACAATGATTTGAATGACCGTAAATTCCCTTCTGGGCCAGGCTTGTTGGTTCAGTCTATAATCCCAGCACATTGGGAGGCCGAGGTGAGTGGATTGCCTGAATCCATGGGTTCGAGGCTCACCTGGGCAATTTGGTGAGACCCTGCCTTTACAATAAATCAAAATTAGCCAAGCATGGTAGTGCATGCCTGTAGTAGTTCCAGCTACTTGGAAGGCTGAGGCAGAAGGATCGACTGAGCCCAGCAGATTGAGGCTGTGGTGGCTGGGAGTGTGCCACTGCACTTCAGCCTGTGCGACAGAGTGAGACTCCAACTCAAAAAAAAAAAAAATCCCTTCTGAAACCAAAGAGGCTAGAAAGAAATAACACTTATTTTTCAAATGTTGTAAGAAAAGAACTATCAATTCACAATTCTATATCTAGCAAAAAAATATCCTTCAGGAAGAAAAGAAAAATAAATATCTCCGATGGAAAAAATAACAACAAAAATTGTCTCCAACATATATACCCTTAAAGAATGGATAAAGGAAGTTCTACATAAACACACGCATGCACATGCACACACAGACACACACACACACACACACACACACACACACACACGCTTGAAACTTCAGAAGGATAACAGAACAACTAAATGGGCAAATATGTGTAAGCATAACAGATTGTTCTTCTCATAAGTCTTTTTAAATAAACATAGTCGATGGTTCAAGCAAAAATTTTACTACTACCTAATGTGGCATTTAATGCATGTCTAGAGAATACATAAAATAATTATATTTAACAAGGAGAGATAGTAAAAGGACCTAAATGAAAATAAGAATTCTATACTAATGTTAAGTGGTAGAATCAGTACTAGTCGACCGTGCTAAGTTATATACGTATACTGAAATACCTAGAACAACTACTAAGCTAAACATACAAGGTAACACTTAAAAAGCATTAAAAGTAAACCAAGATGAAATTTTAAAAGTATTCACATTACCCACAAGAAGGGAGAAAACGAACATAAAACATAACATAAATTGTTAAGAAGTGGGATTTCAGACCTGGCAGAATAAGAAACTTGGTTAACTTGTTCTCTCGCTAAAACACTGTAAATACAACACCCCATTAAAAACCTGGCAAAGGACATGAACAGATACTTCTCAAAGGAGACAATTCAAGCATCCAACAAACATATGAGAAAATGCTAAGCCTCATTAGTCATCAGAGAAATGCAAATCAAAACTATAATAAGATACCATCTAACACTGGTAAGGATGGTTATTATTAAAAAGTAAAAATACAGCAGGTGTTGTCAAAACTGAGGAGAAAAATGAATGCTTCTACATTGTTGGTGAAAATGTAAGTTAGCTCAACCTTTGTGGAAAGTAATGTGACATTTTCTCAAAGAACTAAAAATTGAGCCATCATATGATCCAGCATTCCCACTTTGGATAATATACCCAGAATAACAAATCACTCTACCAAAAAGACACGTGCACACATATGTTCATTGCAGCACTATTCACAGTAGCAAAAACATGGAACCAACCAAGATGCTTATCAAAAGTGAACTAGATAGAGAAAATTAGGTACATATATATGACGGAATACTACACAGCCATAAAGAAAAACAAAATTGCGTCCTTTGCAGCAATATGGATGCAACTGGAGATGATCATACTAAGTGAATCATTACAGAAACAGAGAACTGAATATTGCATCTTCTCACTCATAAGTGGGCCCTGACCATGGATCAAAGAAGCATTAAGGTGGAAACAACAGATGCTGGACACTGCTGAAGGAAGGAGGAGGGATAATGGGAACACAACCACACACTGGGCACCAGGTCCACTATCAGGGGAGAAAGGGCCCACTCGGAGCCCAAATCTCACCTGTACGCAATTTACATATGTAGTAAATCTTCACATGTACCACATAACTCTAAAATCATAACCAAAAAAACCTGTTAATACACTCATGAGTCACTTATTGACAGGAATACATCCTGAGAAATGTGTCATTAGACAGTTTCATTATTGTGCAAACACCATAGAGTGTACTTACACAAACCTAGATGGTTTAGCATACTACACACTTAAACTATATGGTGTGTAGTGGTGTAGTGTGTATGTGTGTGTGTGTGTGTGTGTGTGTGTGTATATATATTAGTGTATATATACATATATAGTATAGCTATAGTATAGCAATATAGTCTATTGCTCCTAATCTATAAAACCCGTGCAGTATGTTACTGTACTGAATACTGAAGTTTTAATACATTTCTAAGTATTTGTGTATCTAAACATAGAAAAGGTGCAGTAAAAATACTACAAGAAAGGGATTAGCCATAGCAGGTCACTGCCGGGGTGGGAGGGAGGAGGCTGGCACATAACATCAATAAGTGTGCCTGATCCTAATCCAGTCAAAGTGAGGTCCAATGAGAGGCCCAAACTTCACATATACATAAACCACTTATGTACCCAATTCTGACTTGTACTCCACATCTTAAAAAAAAATTTTTTTTTTGAGTTGAAGTCTCTGTTGCCCAGACTGGAATGCAGTGGCACGCTCCTGGCACTGAAGCCTCAACCTGCTGGGCTCCAGATCCTTCCGCCTCAGCTTTCCAAGTAGCCAGAACTATAGGCATATGTTTCCACACCCAGCTAATTTTTGATTTATTGTAGAGATGAGGTCTCGCCAAGTTGCCCAGGTGTGTCTCGAAACCTCAGGCTCAGGCAATCCACTTGCCTTGGCCTCCCAAAGTGCTGGGATTACAGGCTGAGCCACTGAGCCCGGCCACATTTAAAATTAATAAAAATACATAAGGTATGAGAGATTTAATAATGGCATGCTTGTATAGGTCCCTTACCATAAATGGAGCTTGCAAGACTGAAAATTGCTCTAGGTGAGTCAGTGAGTGAGGGGTGAGTAATTGTGAAGGCTTAGGACATTACTATATACAACTGCAGGCTTTATAAACTTGATACACTTAGGCTACATTAAATTTATTTTAAAATATTTTCCTTTTTTCAATAACAAATTAACCTTAGCTTACTGTAATTTTGTAATACACTTTTTCATTTTTAACCTTGTGACTCTTTTAAAATAAGACAGCTTGAAATGTAAAGATGTTGCACAGCTGTACAAAATATATTTTTATATCCTCATTCTATAAACTTTTTTCTATTTTAATTTTGTTTATTGGTCGATTTTAAGATCTAGGGTCTTGCTATACTTCCCAGGCTAGCCTCGAACTCCTGGGCTCAAACAATCCTTTTGCCTAAGCTTCCTGAGTAACTGGAACTACAGGTACATGCCACTGTGACCACTTTCTTTTTTATACTTATTTATTATTTTTGAGTTTTTTTAATTTTTTGTTAAAAACTAGGATATAAGCACATACATTAGCCTAGTCCTATATAGGATTAGGATCATAAATCTTACTGTATTCTTCCTCCACATCTTATCTCACTACAAAGTTTTCAGGGGCACATGGAGCACATGGGCTGTCATCACCTATGATAACAATGTCTTCTTCTGAAATACCCTTTAAGAGACCTACCTGAGGCTCTTGAGGAGGTGTCATTCTTGTTAGGAATACATCCATGGTGAATTGCTTGGTTTGTTTCTTTGTTTCCATCGCATATGTGATTGTAAGCAGATAATATGCCATGAACATTCCTATCCATTAATGAAAGCCTTATGGCATTGGGGTGCACATTTTCAAATTTTGAAAGAGTTTGTCGAGATCTTCAAAAGATTCTGCTAAAGCCATTACTGTGAATTTTCTCAGGGATTCTTCATCATTTTTGTATCATTGTCTTCAATGAAGCAGATCCCATAATAGCTTCTGTCACTTTGTTCATTATCATAGTTGTGATGGAATGGGATATAACTGATTGCTGAATAATAACCATCACTGATTTTCCACCCTTGTCCTTAATCACTTTTAAATTTGTTTCCATGCCAAACACTCAACATGAATATTACTGGCAATATTAGCAGTGGATTTTGTACCATGATGAACAAAACAAGATATTAAATCAAGTGCAAGAGACAATGATGCAATCAAGAGACTCCAAAAACATAAAATATATGATGATGATGCTGGCATAACACAGCATACTACTTTACAGTAAACTTTTTTTTTAATAAGTAGAAGGAGTGCACTCAAAAATAACAAGAAAAGTATAGTAAATTCAAAAAATTATAGTAACAATTGTTTGCTATCAAGTATTATATACTGTACATAATTGTATGTACTATATTTTTATATGATTGGCAGCACAGTAGGTTTGTTTACACCAGCACCACCACAGACACATGAGTCATACTTTGCATTACAGCATTAGAAGGGTTAAAGTCACTAAGTGACAGGGAATTGTAGCTTTATTATAATTTTATGAGACCACTGTTGTATATGTGGTCTGTTGTTGACCAAAACATTGTTATCTGGTGAGAGACTAAACAAAATAACTAAATAAGCAATTATTTTGGTTGCAAAAGTAACTAAACAAACCATTTTAAGGCTCTAACAATTAAACAAAACTACAGAACAACCTGAAAAATTTTATATCTAATAAAAACTATTGACTATCAAAAAGATAACAGAGTCTGTAACATTTTTATTTGAAGCTATTCCCTTCTACCCTCTTCCCCAGTTCAGTGATGCCAAGAGTGAATAGCATTTCAGACAATGGAGAGTTCTAATTGCTTTTCTAGCTATTCTGTTATAGCATAATCCTCAGAGAACATTCAACATTTTTTGGAAAATCTCTGTATTCAGAGTGAGATGGCTATTTGACTCACAACTCACCTTAGAGAGAAAAAAAAAAAATGCTATGCCTAACCTCAGGCATTACCAAACAAATAAATTCACAAACTGATGGCAATATTCCTGGTACCTAAGGCTGTGATTTCAGTTGTGGCAAGTAAGAGCCTGAATGAAAACTTAAAAATTAAATCCTGGAGAATTGAAACTTAAATTAAATCCTGGACCATAGAAAACCTCCCAAATACTCCTGGGTTGCATAAATGTACATCACTACATGCATGCCTAAGGAAGGACAAGGCATAATCATTAACATCTGGCTAAACTTATCACACTGTAATGCAGGAGGTGAAGGCTAAAACCTTTTTGCAAGCTGTTAGAAGTGTGAAGAAATATCCTCTCACACAGGTCCTCCAGGCAAATTGTAGAAGTCATTTGGGAAAGTTACTGAAGAAAATCTGACCAATCGTTTTCTGGCCACTAAATTTATAATGACCCAGGTATGACCACTAGAAATCATGGATTAAACTAAAAATAAGATTTTTTTACATAGTTGGTAGAAATCCTAGTGGCCAAACATCATAGAGAATAGAGAATTTAGACAATTAGTCCAGAACAGTGCTAAACAAATAAGCATGAATAAAAATCAATAGCACAATAACAGTAAATCTAGCAACAAACATAGATCTTGGGGACATAAGGAGAAGATACTAGTATTGATAAAATGTATAATTAAAATTTCCAGTTCTAAATTAAAAATTATAAGAGAGGTTGGGAAAATGGCATCCGAGTCAGTCAGACTATGTGAGTTCCCGTGTGAGTCAGTGTATGGAAAATTTTGTGTACGAGCTGGTGGGTGAGTGGGCATGTGAGTGGCTGACTAAGTGAAGGCTAGGGAGTTGGCAGCCAGGGCTCTCCTGGTGCAGCAGCTGGTGCCACAGTGGCTGGACTTGGACTCTAGCAATTCCCGGGACACAAAAGCCAAGCGCCATTTTTTTTTCTTTTTTTCTTTTAATTAACAAACCTTCAAGGGAAGAAAATGCTGGGAGAGACTGTCCAAGTGGGGGCTCATGAGTGGGTGGCCAGGCCCCTGGTACAACAGCTGGTGCTGTAGCTTCTCTACTTTGTCCCTGGACTTTCCCAGGACAATAAGCCAAGCATCATTATTTATTTATTTTTAAACAGACAGAACTTTTCCTATGAAAAAGTGATGGGGAGAAACTATTGCCCCAGGCTCTCCCTCACCATTGAAGCAGGAGAGAGACTGCCAACTCCTGGCTTTGCCTCACCACTTCAGCGCCTGGGTGCTGGCAGCAGGGGCTGCAGAGGGAGTCCAGAGGCAAGGTCCGATGGAAGAGGAAAAGAAAGGCACCCCACCAACATCTCGAAGGTGGGGGCAGGAAAGTGCTCTGACTTGCTCACCATGGAGCAACAGATCCAATCTCTATGAATGATGGATCAATTACTTAGGAACTGATTGTGGCCCAGAGTGAATATCCTGAGAACACAAACTTTGGAGGGACCTGATGAGTGCTGAATTCCAAGTGCCCGATCCACTATCTTGATCCAGTTGCAGGACAAAGGATGTGACCAGAAAAGGATGAGGAAGAACTCCAAAGAGATCAGTGGTGAGTCTGAGGCTGAACCAAACCCCCTCCTCCCCAGCAATCCTCTGAACATCAGACCCACAGCGTTGGGCCACGACTGAGAGAGAAAAACCAAGGTAGAGCCTGGACGTCAGTCACAGTAGGAGAACTCCATTCCAGGATAGGCCTGGCTGGGGCACCCCCCTCGAGTAAATATCTAGAGAAGAGACAATCCAGCACCTCCCCACCAGATGAGATATCCTTGACTATATGAGAATGGGATGGGAAGACTACAGCCCTACCCAACTCCACTGTCCCTCCTCCTTCCGTGCTTCAGACCCTGAGGAGGGAGTGAAAGAGATGGCTTTGCAGGAGAAACCCGATTAGAGGAACAATTACAAAGCCTGTCATAAGAGGGCAGGATTTTTTTATTCAAATATTTTTTAATTTAAAAAAATTTTTGACTGTTTTTAGTTCATCTATTTTTAAAATGTTTTTCCTTTGTGCATGAATGTGTATGTGATGGCTTGATCTGTATACCCCCAAAGTTTTCTTTTCTTTGTTTCTTCTTTTATTTGTTGTTTTCCATTTATGTGTATATGTGAATGATTGAGTGTACATATTTCAATTTTGTTGTCATTCATTTTTGTTGTTGTTCTTTTGTTCTTCTGTATTTTTTATTTTCATTTTTTATAGTGCAAGGTGTGTGTCAATATATGTGTGAGAGTTTGATCTGAATTCCTTTTTTTTTTTAAATTGTCCTCCAGTCTTTATGTTTTTCATCTCTATTCACTTCGTGCTAGGCATGTATGTGTTTAGTTTTCTTTGTTGTTGTTGTTATTGTTGTCTGTTTGGTTTCACAGTTTGTTTTGGGGGGTGTGTGTATGTCTGTATGTGGGTGTGTTCAACTGCTTTTGCATTAGTTTCTGCTTATCATTGTCACATAGAGTGGTGGTGGGGAGTGGGTTTCAAGGAACACATACCACAATAAGTGATTTGCAAGTAGTTTCTGGTTCCTAGTATACCATACCCTACTTTATTCAAATATCAAAAACAACAATAGACAGCAAAGCTTCCCATCCACCATCCTATTTCAAAAGAGAACAAATCCAGAGCCCAGATCAGGGAAGAACAGAGGACTCAGCAAACATAAGAACTGAAAGCCTCTCCCACTGACACTAAATAACAGACCTAAAGAGAAAAACAAGTGATCTGTCACAAATGAGGACAAACTAAAGGAAGACCTCAGGCAATTTCAAGTGTACCAAAGTCGATACACCTGAAAAATCAGACCTTAGTGCTCAAACAATGAAAGTCATCAACGACTGGCCCTAGAATATGATAGGGATTAGGGAATGGATGGAAAGAGTGAACACGACTCAAGAAAGACAAGATGCAGCACTGAAAGAACTTGTAACAGAGAGTTTGGCAATAAAAAAATTCATTCAGGAAATAAACAACAAGATGACAAGTATGGAAAGCCAAAATAATCTAGCTGAAGAAAGAGTCTCAGAACTTGAAGACCAGAACACAGAATTAACCTTATATGTAAAAAAATAGAAAGAAGACACAAAAACAAAGAACAAAGCCTACAAGAGATGTGCGATTATATCAAGAGGCTGAAAGTATGCCTGATTGGTATTCCAGAAGAAGAACAAGAAGTGGAGAACAACTTGGAGCAAGTATTCCAGGAGGTAATCCAAGAAAACTTTCTCCATCTCACCAAAGATATGACCAGTCAAGCACAAGAGATACAGAGAAGCCCCACAAGACATCAAATGAGAAGACCAACCCATAGACAGTAGTAATTTGCTTAAACAAAGTAGGCACCAAAGAAAAAAATCTTAAAAGCAGCAAGAGAGAAAGGTCAGACTATCAGCAGGGGAAATCCAATCAGAATAGCAACAGACCTATCAGCAGAAACACTACAAGCAAGAAGGGACTGAAGCCCTATATTCAAGGTTCTCAAAGATAAACAATTTCAACCAAGAATTTCCTATTCAGCCAAGCTCAGCTTCATCAGTGATGGAGAATTAAAATCCTTCCTAGTCAACGAATCTGTAAGAGATTTGCAAATTCCAGAAAAACTCTACAGGAGACACTTAAAAAGGTATTAAAGCACAGAAGAAAGAAAAACAAAAAAGAATGACCACACACTTCCCAAGAGAACAGCAGAGCACAGAATCAACAGAGAATGCAGTGCAACAAGAAACGTGAAAACACATGCATACATTAATCCTAAAGCCAAAAGGAAACAAAGAAAAAACTTTATAAGAAACTCATGATGTGATAAACAAACACATTTCAATAATCAGCCTGAATGTGAATGAACTAAATGCACCACTGAAAAGACACAGAATGACAAATTGGATAAGAAACCATGACCCAATTATTTGCTGCATCCAGGGGACTCATTTCACAATAAGGGACACACACAGACTCAAAGTTAAAGGATGGAAAATGAATTTCCAGGCACATGGATCATGAAAGAAGGCTGGAGTTGCGATCTTAACATCAGACAAAACAACCTTTAAGCTATCAAAAATTTAAAAAGATGGAAAAGATCACTACATAATGATAAAAGGTTCAATCCATCAACAAGAAATATCCATCCTAAACATATATGTACCCAACAGAGGAGCACCAGCATTTATAAAGCAACTACTAAGTACAATAAAAAAAGATATTGAATCTAACACTAGTATAGCAGGGGACTTGAACCCCACTAACAGCTCTAGATACATCATCGAAGCAAAAAATCAACAAGGAGATCCAGAAGTTAAACTTGACACTTGGCCAAATGGACTTAATAAATCCCTACAGATTATTCTACCCTACAACAACAGAATATACATTCTACTCATCAAAACATGGAATGTACTCCAAGATCAATCACATACTTGGCCATAAATCAAGCATAAACAAATTCCATAAGGTTAAAATCTTGCCATGCACATTTTCACACCACAGTGGAATAAAAATAAATATTAACATAAACAACATTTCCCCAAAGCCCACAAAGACATGGACACTAAACAGCATGATGCTGAACAACTACTTGGGTCAACACTGAAATCAAAGTAGAAATTAAAACATTCCTGGAAAAAAATGAAAATGAAGAAATATCTTACCAAAACCTTGGGGGTGCCATAAAAGCAGTTCTAAGAAGGGAATTTATATCTCTACAAGTACACATCAAGAAAGCAGAAAGATCACAAGTGGAGAGCCTAACAAATCACCTAAGGGAGCTGGAAAGAGAGGGACACCAAAACCCCAAATTTAGCAGAAGAATCCAAATCACCAAAATAAGAATTCAAATACAGGACATAGAAGGCAAAAAATATCATAGAAAACATCAACAAAAAAAGAAACTGGTTCTTTGAAAGAATTAACAAGATTGATGAACCCCTAGCCAGAATGACCAAGAAAAAGAGAGAAAAAGCCCAAATAAACACAATCAGAAATACAAAAGATCAAATCACAACTGACCCTGAAGAAGTACAAAAGATTATCAGAGATTACTATGTACACCTATATGAAAACAAACTTGAAGCCGGGCTCGGTGGCTCAGCCTGTAATCCCGCGCCTTTGGAGGCTGAGGTGAGTGGATTGCCTGAGCCCACGGGTTCGAGACCCGCCTGGGCAGGCGAGACCCCCATCTCTACAATAAATCAAAAAATTAGCCGGGTGTGGTAGCGTGCGCCTGTAATTCCGGCTACTTGGAAGGCTGAGGCGGAAGGATCGCCGGAGCCCAGCAGGCGAGGCTGTGGTGGCTGGGAGCATCCACTGCACTCCAGTCTGGGTGACAGAGTGAGACTCCAACTCAAAAAAAAAAGAAAACAAACTTGATAACCTAGATAAAATGGAGGAGTTTCTGATATCACACAACCTCCCCAGGTTAAAACAAGAAGACACTGAGACACTAAATAGACCAATAACAACCCAGGAAATTGACTCTGTAATACAAAAACTACCTACAGAAAAAAAAAAAAACCCCTGGACCACATGGGTTTTGAGCAAAATTCTACAAAACATACAAGGAGGAGCTGATACCAATCCTATTAACAGTATTCCAGGCATTTAAGAAAGATGGAATTCTCCCCAAATCATTTTATAAAGGTAACATCACACTGATACCCAAACCGGGTAAAAATTCAACAAAAAGAAAACTATAGGACTATATTCCTTATTAACATTGATGCAAAAATCCTCACAAAGATTCTAGCAAATGAGATCCAAAAACACATCTCAAAAATCATCCACCATGACCAAGTAGGCTTCATCCCCAGGATGCAGGACTGGTTCAACATTTGCAAGACCATAAATGCAATTAAATACATTAACAGATGTAAAAACAAGAAACACATGATTATATCATTAGATGCAGAAAAAGGTTTTGATTATATCCAGCATCCCTTCATGATAAAAACCCTCAAACACCTAGGTACAGAAGGAACATACCTCAAAACAGTAAGTGCCATTTACAATAAATCCACAGCTAACATAGTGCTAAATGGACACAAACTGAAAACATTTCCTCTGAAAACTGGAACAAGACAAGGCTGCCCACTTCACCCCTCTTGTTCAACATTGTGTTGGAAGTCTTAGCTCAGGCCATTAGACAAGACAAGAATATCAGCGTTGTACAAATAGGAAAAGAGGAAGTCAAGTTATCCCTCTTTGCTGATGATATGATCCTATACCTTGAAAATCCAAGAGAATCTGTCAAATAACTGCTTTGACTAATAAAGGACTTTGGCAAAGTCTTAGGGTACAAAATAAATGTGTAAATGACAGTGGCATTCCTATACACCAACAAGAATCAGGCAGAGACCCAAATTAAAAGCACAATCCCATTGACAATAGCCAAAAAAAAAAAAAAGAAATACCTCAGCATCTTCCTAACCAGAGAAGTTAAAGACCTTTACAATGAGAACTACAAAACTACTCAAAGAAATCCAAGGAGACAAAAACAAATGGAAAAATATTCCATGTTCATGAGTAGGAAGAATCAAAATTATTAAAATGTCCATCTTACCAAAGGAAATCTACAGATTCAATGCAATACCCATTAAGTTGCTAACAAATTTCTTCTCAGACCAGGAAATGACAATACAGAAATTCAAATGGAAACATAAATGACCATGAATAGCCAAAACAAGACTTAGCAAAAGAAACAAAGCAGGAGGCTTCACACTTCCAGACTTCAAACTTTACCATAAGGCTACAGGAATCAAAACAGCCTGGTATTGGTACAAGAACAGGTACATAAAACAGTGGAACAGGATAGAGATTCCAGAAGCAAAGCCTCAATTTCTCAACCAACTCATCTTTGACAAAGCCTCCAACAACAACCACTGGGGAGAGGAGAACCTATACAGTAAATGGTGTTGGGAGAACTGACTGACCACATGCAGAAGATTGAAATAGGACCCCTACCTATCACCATACACAAAAATTAACTCTAAATGGATCAAAGACCTAAATGTAAAACCTCAAAATATAAGAATCTTAGAAAATGCAGGAGACACCCTTCTGGAAATTAGAACCGACAACCAATTCCTATACAGAACCCTAAATGCCCATACCTTAAGAATTAAGATAGACAAGTGGCACCTTATCAAACTAGCAAACTTCTGCAAAGCAAAAGAAAACATCAAGAGAGCAGTGAGACAGCCCACAGAATGGGAAACATAATTTGCCAACTGTATATCTGACAAAGGCCTAACATCTAGGATCTACAAGGAATTAAATGCACTGAAAGGATAAAAATAAACAGCCCCATTGAAAAGTAGGCAAAAGACATGAATAGACACTTGTCAAAAGAAGATATATGAACAGCCAATAGACACATGAAAAAAGTGCTCATCCTCAGTCATCATCAGAGAAATGCAAATCAAAATGACACGAGATACCATCTAACCCCAGTAAGAATGGTCATCATTAATAAAACAAACAACAATAGATGATGGCAAAGATGCAGAGAAAAAGAAACACTACTACACTGTTCAGGGGAATGCAAACTAGTGCAACCTCTTTGGAAGACAGTGTGGCGATTTCTGAAAGAACTAGAAGTTGACCTTCCATGTGACCCAGCAATTCCCCTATTGGGAACATGCCTGGAGGAACTCAAATCATCCTACGGAAAAAGCTATCTGCACATGTATGTTTGTTGCAGCTCTATTCTCAATAGCAAAAACATGGAACCAAACATGTGGCCCATCAAAGCTGGACTGGATAAAACTAATGTGGTACATATACATAATGGAATATTGTGCAGCCATAAAGAAGGATAAACATATGCACTTTGCAGCAACTTGGATGGATTTATAGTCGATCATACTCAGTTATCTATCACAGAAACAGAGAACAGAGTACCATATTTCTCACTCATAGTGGAACTTAAACAATTATAAAACTATAAGAAAGAGACTGGCAGTAGTGGGAAATTGTCAGGGGAAGGGGGGTGGGATTGGCAGTTGAGGGAAACTGCTAGGGGAGGGAGGGGCATACCTCATCAACAAGGGTATCTGGATAATCAACATTTGTATACCTAACCCTTAATTGTACCCCACATCTTTATAATAAAACAATTATAAGACATGCAATAAAACAAAAATTTGTCACATACTAAGAGTGGAAAATAGCCAACAGCAAATGCCCCCGAGGGGGAACTAGATTTAGGGCTTAGGAGACAAAGACTTTAAGTGAGCTGTTGTATTTACCTTCAAAGTCCTAAGGAAATCATGTTTAAGTAATTAAAGAAAAATATTACTAAAATATCTTCTCAGATAGAGAATATCAATAAAGAGCTATAAATGATTTTTAAAATGATCAAATAGGGATTCAAGAGTTGAGAAATACAATAACTAAAACAAAAATTGATGAGAGACTCTCATCAACAAATTTGTGTGAGAAAAGAATCAGCACACTTGTATGATAAAAAGGGGCAAAAAAGAGTAAAGAAAAATAAACAGAGAATCAGAGGCCTGTGGGGCACCATGAAGCATACCAATATATACATAATAGGACTCACAGATGGAAAAAAAGAAAGAAAAGGGGCAAATAAAGTAATTGAAAGAATAATGGCTGACATTTTCCTAAGTTTGATGAGAATAAACATCAATCTACAGGTCCAAAAAGCATAACAAACTCAAAATAGGACAAACTAAAAGAGCTCCCAATCAAGACATATATAATCAAACTGACAAAATTCAAAGATGCAGGAAATCTTGAATGCAGCAAAATAAAATGATAATAGAAATGAATGTTTTTCAATAAGATTAGCAGCTGACTTCTCATGAGAAACCATGAACAACATGATACCTTGGGGGGCATCTTCAAATTGTTGAAAGAAAAAGACTGTCTTTCAAGAATTATATACAATTTCCTCCTAGAAAAGAATCTTCCTTATGAAATCTCCTTCCAAATTGAAGATGAAGTTCAGGTATTTACAGATAAATAAAAACTGAGAAAATGTGTTGCTAGGAGATCAACCTTACAGAAAATACTAGAGGCAATTCTTCACGTTGATATGCAAGGACCCAGGATGGCAATTCAAATCCACATAAAGAAATTTAGAGAACTGGGAAAAGCAGCTGTAAAACTGTTATAAAAGACAATATAAATGTACTTTTTTGGGTAACTCTTTTCTACTTCTACTTGTTTTAAAAGAAAACATGAAATAATAACTACTCTACTAACTTAGCTATACTAAGGGGCTTATAAAACATAAAGTTAGAATTTGCATTATGATATCATTTGTATTGTTGTTCCCTTCAAATCTCATGGTGAAATGTGATTTCTAATGTTAAAAGTGGGCCTACTAGAGGGATGGTTGGATTATAGAGATAGATCTCTCATAAATGGCTTGGTGCTATTCTCAAAGTAATGGATCATAAGTGAGTTCTTGCTCTATTAGTTCACATCAGATCTGATTGTTTTAAAAAGCCTGATATCACCTCCTCTCTCTCATGTTCCCACTCTCGTTATGTGACATATCTCACTTTCTGTCTTCCTATATGATTTCAAACTTTCTGAGGCCTCACCAGAAACTCAGCAGATGCTGGCACCATGAAGAACTATGAACAAAAATAAACAATGTTTCTTTATAAAATACCCAGTCTCAGTATTTCTTTATAGCAATGCAAAATAAATGGATATACTTTACAATAATAGTATAAAGAATAAGGGCAGGATTGGAACTTTACTGGAGCGAAGTTTCTGTATACTATTTAAATTAACTTAGTACTAATCTGAACATGTTAGTTTTTAGTTGAGATGCTATCTGTATTCTTCAAAGTAATCTTTAAGAAAATAACATAAAATAGTAATATAGTGGGCAAGATGGTGACGGCACAGGTGGGACTGTGAGAATCTCTGGGAAAGTGAGTTTCCATAAAGACTCTTGCTTTCACCCCCACCAGTCGCACTGATCCAAGGCCTGGAGGCCCTCAGTCCCATGCACCATTCACTGCTGCATCCCCCACCAACACTGCTGGTCCACCCCAGGTGGCCCTGAACTCCCAGTCACGTGGAGCTCCAGGTTCCCTCTCTGGTTCCACCACCCCACCCGGCCCCAAGACGCCACCACCCACAGAGGTGCTTGGCTCCTGCCACATGGAGATCCAGGCTCCATTGCTGTCTGCACTGTACTGCTTCACACCCAGCTGCTGCTGCCCATGGAGGCCCTCAGCTATTGCCTCATAGTACTCCAGGATCCCTCCCTGGCTACAGCTCCTCACTCCACCCTAAGCTGCCACCACCTAGGGAGGCCCTTGGCTCTCAGCCCTGTGGAGCTCTGGGCTCCCTCCACGGCTGCACTGTCCCATCGAGCCCCAAGCCACCACTGCCCAGAGAGGACCTTGGTTCCTGGCCCCTCAGAGCTCCAGGCTTCCTCCACAGCTGCAGTGCCCTGCCCTGCCCCAACTCTCCACCACCCAGCGAGGCCTGCGGCTCCCTCCCTGTGGAGCTCTGGGCCCCATTATCGGCTACACTGCTCCACCCTCAGTCACCCTGCGCTATGCTGTCCAGCAATGCCCAGCAGTCTTGCATTTAGCCTCCCCTGACTCATCCCTGGCCACAGCAGGACCACAGAACATCTGGAGTTCAGAGACCAGGCAGAGACCTGCATTGCCCCACAAGTTCTGTCCAGCTCTGCACAGCCTCCAGCTTGGGACCTAAGAACAAAGAAAGAAAAAGAGGCCCAAGCCGCATGTCACACACCGACCTGCAGCACACGGCTGTCTCACACTCAGCCTCCTGCAGCTGGACATGGCTGCAGTAGAACGAGAGATCATCTGGAGCCCTGTGACCAGGCAGATTTCTGCATTATCCCATCCATTTCCACCCAACTCTGTCCAGCCTCTAACTTGGGATCTAAGACCTCATGTTTGTGTAGGTGACTAGTGCATCATAAGGAGGCTGGTCAGCTTGAGTCCCTGTATGATTGCATGTCCTAGTTTTTT
This sequence comes from Carlito syrichta, assembly GCF_000164805.1. Taxonomy (NCBI): domain Eukaryota; kingdom Metazoa; phylum Chordata; class Mammalia; order Primates; family Tarsiidae; genus Carlito; species Carlito syrichta. The sequence continues at coordinate 412,924 of NW_007252192.1, read as the reverse complement.
GTTGTCGTCCTTGTTGTTTCTGTTTGTTTGTTTGTTTGTTTTTTCTCTTACTATTATCTGTCTTCGGGTAAATTTTCATTTCTTAGCTGGTAGCTTTGTCTGTTTTCTCTCTTACACTTCTCTCTCACCACCTTCTACTTCCCCCACCCCCTGTTCCATTTATTTCCTTTATCTTACCTCATTTTACTTTCAGGGAGCAAACCTATACTCCCACTGCATTGACAGATTACAAAGCAGTGGGAAGCAGTTTCCAGCATATCAATACAATTGTCAGCTGATACTGGGATCTGCAGATAGATTTTGAATCACAGCTCCCCCCTCAAATAAATCTTAAAACTGAAAAAGGTATTGACCTCAAACTAAAGTCCAGCTTCAGAATTGAACAAAGCCACAAGATTCACAAAAGGAAGAATAGGAGATTGAATAAACAGAAGTAAAACCAGCCCCACCACCCCTGAACAACAGATTAAAGGAAGACGGGGGAAAAAGGAAAAAGTGGGGGGAAATCTACACAAATGAAGAAAAACCAAAAGAAGAATATAAGTTTCACACAGACCCTGGGAGATCAGACACTGAGAAAACAGACTTCGGAATGCAAACAATCAAGAGCCCTCTGAATGACTGGTCACAAACTACAAACCTGACATGAAGACATTAATAGAGAGAATAAAATAATTGAGAAGAGACAAGAGGAAAATAGGAAAGAGTTGATAACTGATATAGCAGCAGTAAAGAATACTGTGATTGAAATAAATAACAAACTAATAAGCATGGAAAGCAGAATTAGTTAAGCAAAAGACAGAATCTCAGAACTTGAAGACCAAAATATAGAACTAAATCAAACTGTCAAAAACATAGAAATGAAGCTTAAAAAGACAGAACAAAACCTTCAAGAGATGAGCAATTACTTCAGGAGAATGAGCCTAAGAATAATTGGACTTCCTGAGGCAGAAACAGAGACATAGACCATCCTGGAACAAATATTATTCAAGAAAACTTCCCTCACCTCATCAGTGATGTGAAAATTCAAACACAGGAGATTCAGAACACCCCTGCAAGACAACAAATGAGAAGACCACTCCTAGGCACATAATAATTTGCCTGAGCAAAGTAGGTATACAAGAAAAAGTCCTAATAGCAGTAAGAGAAAGGTCAGACTGCTTACCAGGGAAGATCAATCAAGATAGCAGCAGATTTATCTACAGAAACACTTCAGGCTAGTAGAGCTTGGAGCCCAATCTCCAAAGTTCTCAAAGATAAAAAATTTCAACCAAGAATAACCTACCCAGCCTACCTAAGCATCATCAGTGAGGGAGAATTAAAATCTTTCCCATACATCCAATCCCTAAGAACTTAAACTACCTCCAGACCACCCCTACAAGAAATTCTTAAGAAAGTATTAAACACAGAAGAAAAGGGAAAAAGAACAATGTTCTTCACAAGAGTACAGGAAAAAGATTGAAAACACACATGAACCAACCCAAAAAACCAAAAGAAAGACAACAAACAAGTGCAACAACACCTCTATAAGAAGCTCATGACAAAGATAAACCTTCATATTTCAATAATTAGCCTGAATGTGAATGGACTAAATGCACCACTGAAAAGACACAGAATGGCAAAATGGATAAAATATCATGAGGCAACAATATATCGTCTACAAGAGACTCATCTCACCAGAAGGACACTCACAGACTCAAAGAAAGAGGATGGGAAACAAAATTTCAGGCAAATGGAACCCAAAAGAAAGCTGGAGTTGCAATCTTAATCTCAGGCAAAATACCCTTTAAGCTATCAAAAATTTTAAAAGATGAAGAAGGTCCCTATATAATGATAAAAGGCTCAATCCTTCAACAATATCCATCCTAAACATATGTGCACCTAATAGGAGCACCAGTGTTCATAAAGAAGCTTCTAGGCAAAATTTAAAAAGAGATTGACTCTAACACTATCATAGCTGAGGACTTTAACACTGCACTCACAACCCTAGACAGATTATCAAGAAAAAAAATCAGCAAAGAGACCCAGAACCTCAATGAGACTCTTGAAAAAATGGACTTCATTGATACCTACAGAACACTCCACCCAACGACCATAGAATATACATTCTACTCAACATACTCCAAGATTGAGCACATCATTGGCCATAAATCAAACAAATTTCATAAGACTGAAATCTTGCCATGCACCTTCTCAGACCACAGTGGAATAAAAATAAATATCAACAACAACAAAGTTCCCCAAAACCCACAAAGATATGGACACTAAACAGTACAATGCAAGCAACTCCTGGGTCAAAAATGAAATCAAAACAGAGATTCAAAGGTACCTGGAAACAAATGAAAATGAAGAAAAATCTTACCAAAACATCTGTGATGCCATGAAAGCAGCAGTAAGAGGAGAGTTCATATCTTTACAAACACACATGAAGAAATTGGAAAGATCACAAGTTAACAGCCTAACAAGGCATCTAAGGAAGCTGGAAATTCAAGACCACCAAAACTCTAACTTCAGCAGAAGAATCCAGATCACCCAAATAAAAGCCCAAATCCAGGCCGGGCGTGGTGGCTCAACCTGTAATCCCACACTTTGGGAGGCCAAGGTGAGTGAATTGCCTGAGCCTGTAGGTTCGAGACCTGCCTGGGCAACTTGGCGAGATCTCATCTCTACAATAAATCAAAAAATTAGCCAGCTGTGGTAGCCTGATCTCTACAATAAATCAAAAAATTAGCCAGCCATGGTAGCGTACACCTGTAGTTCCAGCTAATTGGAAGGCGAAGGCGGAAGGATCACTGGAGCCCAGCAGGTCGAGGCTGCAGTGGCTGGGAGTGTGCCACTGAACTCCAGTCTGGGTGACAGAGTGAGACACCAACTAAAAAAAAAAAAGCCCATATCCAGGACATAGAAGACAAAAAGATATTACAAAAAGTAAATGAAACAATAAGCTGGTTATTTGAAAGGATAAACAAGATAGATGGTCCCCTAGCCAGATTGACCAAGAAAAAGAGAGAGAAAATCCAAATAAACTCAATCAGAAACACAAAAGATGCAGTCACAACTGACACTGAAGAATTATAAAAGATTATGAGAGACTACTATGTATAATTGTATGGAAGCAAACTTGAAAACCTAACGGAAATGGAGGACTTTCTGACAACAAACAACCTCACTAGGTTGAAACAAGAAGAAACTGAGACCCTAAATAGACCAGTAAAAATCAAGGAAGTTGATTATGTCATAAGAAAACTACCTACAAAAAAAAAGTCCTGGACCAGATGGCTTTCCAGCAGAATTCTAAAAAACATACAAGGAGGAACTGATACCAATCATTTTGAAAGTATTACAGGTGATTGAGAAAGATGGAATTATTCCCAAATCATTTTATGAAGTTAATATCACATTGCTACCCAAGTCAGGTAAAGACCCAACAAAGAGAGAGAAATATAGGCCAACATCTTCGATGAATATAGATGCCAAAATTCTCAACAAGATCCTTGCAAACAGGATTCAACAACACATCTTAAAAATCATCCATCACGACCAAGTAGGCTTCATCTCCGGGATGCAAGCCTGGCTCAACATTCATAAGACCATAAATGTAATTAAATACATCAATAGACATAAAAGCAAAAACCATATCATTATATTATTAGATGCATAAAAAGCTTTTGATAAAATCCAGCACTGCATCTTGACAAAAACCCTCGAATATCGAGGCATACCTCAAAATAGCCATCTACAAGAAACCCACAGTCAGCACACTCCTAAACAGACAAAAATTGGAACCATTTCCCCTGAAAAGTGGAACAAGACAAGGATGCCCACTCTCACTCTTCCTGTTCAATATAGTATTGGAAGTCCTGGCTAAAGTGATCAGAGAAGAGAAGGCAATCAGGGTTATCCAAATAGGAAAAGAGGAAGTCAAATTATCTCTCTTTGCAGATGACATGATTGTATACCTTTAAAACCCAAGAGAATTGGCCAAAAACCTCCTTGCACTGATAAAGGACTATGGCTTATTCTCAGGGTATAAAATAAATGTACAAAAGTCAATCACATTTCTATACACCAATAATAAACAAACAGAAATCCTAATAAAAAGCAAAATTCCATTCACAACAGCCAGAAAATAATTAAATAACTTGGCATCTTCCTAACCAGAGACATAAAAGACCTTCAAAATGAAAATTATAAAACACTGCTGAAAGAAATCAAAGATGACACAAACAAGTGGAGAAATTTTCCATGCTCAAGGATTGGAAGAATCAACATTGTTAAGATGTTCATTTTACCTAAGGCAATCTACAGATTTAATGAAATACCCAGCAAATTACCAGCAACATTCTTCTCAGACCTAGAAAAAACAATACAGGAATTCATATGGAAACATAAATGATCAAGAATAGACAAAACAATCCTCAGCAAAAAAAATAAATAAATAAATAAAGCAGGAGGTATCACACTCCCAGACTTTAAACTATGTTATAAAGCTACAATAATCAAAACAGCCTGGTATTGGTACAAGAACAGGCATCTAGACCAATGGAATAGAACCGAGATTCCAGAAGCAAAAATCCCAATTTTTAACCAACTCATCTTCGACAATACCTCCGCCATCCACTACCAGGAAGAGGAGAACCTATTCAGTAAATGGTGCTGGAAAAACTGGCTGACCACATGTAGAAGATTCAAACAGGACCCTTACCCATCCCCATAAACAAAAATTAACACTAAATGGATCACAGACCTAAAGGTAAAACCCCAAACTGTAAGAAACTTAGAAAATGCAGGAGACACTTATGGAAGTTGGAACTGGTAACCAGTTCCTGATCAAAACCCAAAGTACCCAGGCCATAAGAGATAAGATAGACAAGTGAGACCTCATTAAACTGACAAACTTCTGCAAAGCCAAAGAAAGCATCAAGAGAGCAGGGAGACAGCCCACAGACTGGGACAAAATATTTATCAACTCCATGTCTGACAAAGGCCTAACATCAAGCATCTATAAGGAACTCAACCATGCTGAAAAGAAAAAACAAACCGCCCCATTACAAAGTTGGCTAAAGATATGAATAGACACTTCTCAAAAGAAGACATAAGAGCAGCCAACAGATATATGAAAGCATGTTCAGCCTCACTAGTCATCAAGGAGATGCAAACTAAAACTACACCGAGATATCCACCTATCTCCAGTCAGAATGGCCATCATCAATAACTCAAAAAATATTAGATGCTGGAGAAGATGTGGTGAAAAGGGAACACTTCTACAATGTTGGTGGGAGTGCAAACTAGTTAATCCTCTGTGGAATCAGTGTGGTGATTCCTAAAAGTTCTAAAAATCAACTTTCCATATGACCCTGCAATCCCCCTATTGGGAATATACCTGAAAGAACTCAGGTCACTCTATAAAAAAGATACTTATACACGTGTTTATCACAGCATTGTTCACAATATCAAGGACATGGAACCAACCATGCTGCCCATCAAAAGAGGACTTGATAAAAAAAATGTGGCACATATACACAGTGGAATATTATGCAGTCATAAAGAAGAACAAAATCATGAACTTTGCAGCAACCTGGATGGAATTAGAGTTTATAATACTGAGTGATCTCTCACAGAAACAGAGCTGAGTATCACATGTTCTCACTCATAAGTGGACCTGAACAACTACCATATTACTATAAGAAAACGATCGATTGTAGCAGGAAACTGCAGGGAGGTGGGGGGGAGTGGGGAAGTGGGATTGACAGTAGTCGATATCTGCCTGGGGAAGGGGGGCACACCTCATCGATAAGGCAACTGCATAGTGAATATTTGTATACCTAACCCTGAACTGTAACCCACAATTTGAAATAAAAATTTAAAGAGGAAAAAAAATAATGTAGTGAAAAATAAAGGAAAAAATGTACACAAACTTATGCATTCAATGCACAAAAAGGCAGGAATTGAAGACTAGAGAAACAAAAAGATATAAGACATACAGAAAATTTAAAAATGGTAGATCTGAAACCTGGTATAACAGAAATTACACTAAATATAAATGGATTAAATACTCTAATATAAAGACAGAAATTAGTAGAATAGGATAAAAATAAACAAAAGCATTATGAAAATATATACTATCTACAAGAGATATACTTTAGATTCAAAAATACAAATAGTTCAAAAGTAAAAAGATAAAAAATATATACCAAGCAAGCAGTAATAAAAAGACAGCTGAATTTGCCATATTGGTAGGTATATGAGGAGGACACATAAAAAAGTAATTATTTTTTGGAGGATAAGCTCCTTGTAGTACAGGCTTCTCCTACTAGGTAACTGTTCTAGGAACCCATCAGCATCTGTGTACCAGCTAGCTTTGTTGTGAGAGACTGCATTTGGCTTCAGTAAATTGTTTTGGGGATTCTTTCAATGCATTTACCCATTTCATGATGGGCGATTTACAAGTATACCTGTCCACACCACACTGAGAGTTCATCAGTTTTTAACCCAAAACAGTATGACCCCTGTGTTCTATCCTCTCTATTCACATGATTTTTCCCTGAATGACTTTGTTTGTTTGTTTCTTTCTTTCTTGGGATGAAAAAGTATTTTTTCTTCCAGTGTTTTCAGAGTATTCATCAATCTCACTCAAAGTATTATTAAAACTTTATGATATGTTCTCAAAAGTAGGGGGACAAGATAGCACAGTAGATAGGTGTCCAAAGTCAAATTCTATCCCTACTACTCATCAGCCATGTGACCTCAAATAAGTTACAAACATTCTAAATTTCAGGTTTCCTCATCTATAAAATGGGGGCAACAGAAGCACTGGGCGCACAGGGTTGTTGTAAGTATTAAATAATTCCACATATAAATAAAGCCCTCAAAGACTAACCTGGTAATAAGAATTACCTAAAGCATTATCATCATCATTATGTGTAAAAAGAACAGTCCTTTAATATGCACTAAATGTTTTTCACTGGTTATTTCTGGCTAATAGGATAGTAAAGGTGATTTTAAAAATATTTTTATTCCTCAATTGAGCAAGTATTTATTATATAATTTCTCATCTAAAGGAATAGAGAGGGAGAAAGAAACAAATTCTACCAACTCTGATTCTCAAAGCAAGATTAAAGTGCATTTTTTAACTAGCATTCAGTAGCTAGTAACTAGGGGTCTATATTGATCTCATATAGCTCAGCCCATAACTGGTTCTTTTGTCCAGTCAAATAAAAGCTGCAGAATTTCAAATGGTGAATAGTGGAACTCTAATTGAATACAAAGATCTATTGATTTTATCACTTTGAAAGTTCTTTCAGGCATCCACTTCTGCTCTTCAGCAACACCATCACCATAATCCAGGTCATCCTCTTCTCTTCACTGAAATTTTGAAAAAAGTCCTAATTGTTCTTTTTTGAAAGAGACTAAATAGGAAAACCTACCATTTATGGAGCAATTACTAAATGCCAGGAACTATACTAATAGGCACTTAGCATTTATCAGCTCCTATAACCTACATCACAACCCTATGAGGTAAGTGAAATAACCATCTCCATTTGTCTGATGAGGAATCTGAGGATTTAAAAGAGATTTGGTTATTCTCTCTATGTAAATTGTGGACCATCAACTGTCTGATGCCAAAGCACATACTCTGAATCCCTCTGTTGCCGTTCCATTCTCCCAACTCTCTCCCTGTCCCCACCCTGCAATCTATTTGCAATGAAGCTGGAGTGATGTTTCTAAACCTTCAGTCTAGTCTTCTGAACTCTACTTAAATCTTTCCAATAGTGCATCTTTAACCTCAGGATAAAATTCAAAATTCTACTAAATGAAGGGAGGAAGTAAACTCTAAAAATGAATAAAAACAGAAGCAAAGGATAGCATGAGATAGGAAAAAAAAGAATCGATTCTAATAACTTTGGAACAGAATAACCTCAGTACTCTTAGTGGAATTTCTAAGTTAAAACAAAGATACAAATATTGGACTTCACTTAGTGTTTGTAGTGGTATTTGTGTCGTAATTCTGAAACTGTTTTCTGTAAACTATAAAACAAACCAAATGAGTAACTGAAAAAATCATCCTGGTCCTTGCCTTCATTTCAAACTTCCTATAATGCCTCTTCCCATAGCACAAACTCAGGACCCATCTTGCTAGACAACTTGGACTCCCTGAATGTGCCTGTTCTTTCTTGATCTCTCACCTTTGCTCATGTTGTTCTCATTCCTGACTGTAATTCACTCTTCTATTCTGCCTCCCTCTGCCCTGTCACATTTTTATTTCAAGAAGCAGGTCAAGTTTCAACTCCTTTCTTGACTATCCAGTCAAAGGTATACACTTCATAATCCGTAATATTTTAGTTAATCCTCTATCCTAGCTTGTGCTTTTTGTTGTAGGTTTTGTCCACCTGGTAGACAACTCCAATAGACTAGTAGGATCTGCAGGGCAAAGACTTATGTTTTAGAATTATATTATATGATACCATATATATAGTAGGAATTTAAATATGTGTTGAATTTTAAATTAACAAAAAAATTGTTTGTGTAGTCCTACTTAATTACTTCTGTTTTCACACCTCTCTTTCCTGAATATAGCCCCATCTTAATAACTCCTTAAAATATCCACTGTTATCTCCATCATAAAAACATGCACTCACAAAAAAGCATATCATCTAGGAATAACTGATCTAGATTACATGAACATCTATAGACATAACCAAGTTTAAAATCTATGTACAATTTCAAACATAATAAACATTCTAAGAGTAATAGGTCAACCTTCTCATTCCTTTACTTAAATTTTTGTAAATGTGCTAGGCATCCCCTACGATGGACCCAAAGGTTTCCCTCCTGATAGTCTGGCCCTGTGTTATCACCTCCCCTTGAGTGTGGGCTGAACTTAATGACTTGCTTGTAGGGAATAGCAATGATGGGCTGTCACTTTCAAGATAAGGTAAAAATAAAATGAAACGAAAGTTTGTGACTTCTAGCTTATGTTCTCCCAATCTCTCCTTCCCTCCCTACCTCACTACCTCACTCTCTCCCTCCCGTCCCCTCCTTTTTTTCTTCCCCTCTCTCTGAATCAAGGAGCCATGTGTGAAAAGCCCAAAGGAGCTGCTCTCTCCAGCTAACAGTCAAATGAGTAAGCTTAGCAGTGGATCATATCCCAATCAAGCCTTGAGGTAACTGCAGCCCCAGAGGACACTTTGATTGCAGCCTTGTGAATATTTCTGTTCCAGAACCACTCAGCTAAGCTGCTTCCAAATTCCTCACATAAAATTTGTCAAATAAAAATGTTTGTTGTTTTCATCCTCTAAGTTTTGGAATATCTTGTTATACAATGCTATATCTAATATAGCAGGTATGAAACCTAAGGAAAAACTGTCAACAGTCTATGGGGAGGGGGTTGAGGAAAGGAAAAAAAAATGAAGTAGGTATAGAAAAAAAAAGTAGGTAAGGCAATTTAGAAATGCCATTTGGTACCCTTTGCTTTGAAGTCTTCTTGAAGAATAATTTATTTTGTGACAGTTTCTAAATTCTACCATGTAGAGATTCATTCACTTGCTCTCTTTTAATATATGACGTTCATCTGGGACAGATAACAGCTATTTAACCTCTTGGAAGAGAATAATCTGATTAAATACTAGCTGACATGAGCTTTAAAATATGACTTGGTGTGAAGATGAGGAGGAGAGGGAAAGAGAGAATTTGGAAGCATGAAGAGATTTGGCTTGGGTGAATGCCACCATTGAAAACTTTGGGAAACAAAAATGGGACAAGGTAAATGGAATATGAAGGAAAAAAGTTCCAAATGATGGGAAAAATTCTCTTTCCGCTCTATCTATACACCAGAGAAGTTTGTTTTGATATTCTTCATTTTCTAATATCTCCAGAATAAATTTTCCTTTGATTATGAGCAACATGACTAAGGAAGCTGTTTTATGCATACATGACACCAGCTTATTTAAGAGACAGTTTAAAAAATTAGTTTCTTAATATCTCTTGTTCCACATACAAAAGTAGTTAATATTCACTCCATAACAGATATTTTCCCTTATGTTGATGAAAATTCTAAACTCTATATGGCTTACGATCTGATTCATACGATAACAAATTTAGACAGGAACAATTTTTTGCCTCTATGTTTAGTTATATATCCAACTTTATTCTAGGCCAAAGAATAAACCCATGTTGGTATGAAAATGGGGATCTTAATTTATGATTTTTTTTAACTAGGTGGATGGCACAATCTTGTGCTACATCTCTAGCAGTAGAACTGCTAAATAACATTTTCATTTTGATTTCCAAAAGCAACAAAAATTACATAATTATTTTTTTTAATTTGAAGAAAATAACAAAATAACTTTCATTAGAAAGAATATGCTTACCTAGTGAAGGGCTAAATATTTTCAAGCTGATCATCTGATGTACTGACATGGGACCCAGTTCTGTGATGGACATATTCTTAATGACCTTGCGATGTGACTGTCATTAAGTCCCCAAATGTGAATCTGCTGTTCCTTACTCTTTTTTCCATACAGATAGAAACTAATTTGTCAGCATGCAAGCTTTAACTAGTTGAGATGAAGCTAACCTAATTTAAAAGGAACTGTTCAATAGCTTTGACCGACCTGACACTGTCAGTTAAAGTGGCTCTATGCCCTACTGTCTTTCATTATTCCCAATTCTTTCTTCAGAATGGTTGAACACCAAGTAAAATAATACGCTTAGTAGTCAATAGGCCCTACTTTTTCTCAAGGACATTCCTTTGGTGCCAGAAACTGTCAAGTGAAAAAACATGTACAGTGAAGGTGAGGGGACACTAATTAAATATACATAGCTCGTGCCAAAGAAGCATGAGGCACAGCTTGCTGAATGAAAGTTTTAATGTCTGCTTGACTGAGGTCACAGCTGCTGAATTGCAAAAGTTCCTAAGTTGCAGTTTCTCTTGGATGTGATTTAACGTTTCTGTATTTACATTAGGTATAGGCCATCCTTAAGGAACGCTGCAGTTCCAAGTGCAAATATTCTGGTTCAATTAGGCATGCTTTTGTCCTTAGGTAACAACTTTTCTACCTCTTTAGCTACATGTACTGTTCTTAAAGCATTAAAATTTATTCTGATCTGTGCTGGACATGTAATGTGAGCAAGAAATAAACTTTGGTTGTGTAAACCAGAAAAAAGGTTGTTCTTTGGTAGTACAGTTAGTTGGCCCTCCCTTTCCATGGGTTTAGCATCTGTGGATTCAACTAAGATGGATAAAAAATATTTGCAAAAATATTCCACAAAATTGCAAAAAGCAAAATTTGAATTTGCTGCAAACCAAGTACTGTATTGAATTCATACAAATGAAGTGATGTGTAGGCACTGCATTTGGCATTATAAGTAATCTAGAGATAATTGAAAGCATACAGGAAAAAGTATGTATATTACATGCAAATACTATGCTGTTTTATATAAAGGACTTAAGCATCTATAGATTTTGGTATACAAGGGAGGGGTCCTGGAATCAATTCCCCACAGATAGTAGGAGATGACCTTTTAACATAATGATGCTCCAGAATCAAGCAATTCTTTTGAAACCCTTAATAATATGTTTACTACAGGCATGTGTTCCTCAGATACCCCACCATTAACATGCTAATGCTAATAATATTTTTTCCCTCTCAAGGTACTGTGAGGACTAAAAGAGAAAATACACGTAAAGCTTTCAGCACAACACCTGCCATTTACTATGTGCTCTGAAATGTATAACAACTAGTATAGGTTTGCATTTAAGAAATAGCACTTCGAAACAGGACATTCTAGATTGCCCTTCCTCTTTCTTAATTAAATCTACCTTTCACTTCTGACACTCCAACTTTGGTGTAACTGACTTAAGAACAGTTATTTTGATCATCTTTAAGCATCATAAGGACAGTGACTTTTTCAGTCTAAAACATCTCCTAAGGTTTGATCATTTCAGAGGTGTAGCAATCTGACTTCATAGAATTGCACTATGTTATAGGAAAGTAGTTTACAGGTGAAAATGAAATATGTAACTCCTTCTAAGCTAGACATTTTGATTATGTTTATACTCTGACTATCACATAATAAAACATCTTTATATGCTCTGGATTTCAGAAAACAATAAAAAGTTATCAAATACAAAATACAATATCACAAAGGGTATCTGCCAAAAAACTCAAGCTAACTTATACTCAATGGTAAAATTCAAATGCTTTCTCCTTCGGATCATGTACAAGGAAAGGGTGTCTTCTCTCCACATTACTATTCAATGTTTTACTGAAAGTGATATCCAGTGCAGTTAAATTTTTTAAAAGTATGCAGAATTAAAAGGAAGAAATACAATTGTACATTTTAATAAACACCTGATTTCCATGTAAAAAGTACCAAAATAAGCTACTAGAATAAATAAGTGAGCTTAGCAGGGTCTCAGAATAAAAGGTCAATATAAAAAATTAATTATATTTCTATATACTAATAGTAAATAAATCTAAATTTAAATAATAAACAGTAGCTTTCCAAAAATATGAAATATTTAGGTTTAAATCTAACACAATACATGTAAGAGCTGTATGTTAAAAACCACAAAACACTAATGAAAAAATTTAAAAGATTATAAAAAAGTGTTCATGAATTGGAATGCAATATTTTTAAGATGCAAATTTTCCTAAAATTGATCTGTTATTCTAATGCAATTACAATAAAAAGTCACAGAAAACAACTTTCATATAAACTGACAAGCTGATTCTAAAATGAATATTGAAAAGCAAGGGAATTAGAACAGCCAAAACAATTTTGAAATAAACAAAGTTGGAAAACTTACACTATTTAATTTCAAGACTTACTATAAAGTTAAAATAATCAAGACATAGTTGGTAGGAAAAAAAGCAAATTAAAACTTCAATGAGATACTTGTATACATTTATTAAAATAAAATTTAGAAACATGATAGCAAGTGCTAGTGAGGATGCAGAGAACCTGGAATTTCACAAAAGATAAAGTAAAAGTGATGAAAATAGATTTTATTAAGTAATTAGAGGACAGTTGGGGAAGAGCTGAACTCTATTTCACTTTTTGTAGAGATGACTGGGACTTTTATAAGAAGAATAAGGCAGTATAGTTGGGGGTAACAGAGAGCATGGTTCAAGTGAAAAATTGCCAGGGGTTGGTCTGTGCAAATGTGATTAGGACAGCTGTGTCTTCCAGCAGGTAATTATGGAAGTTAGGATTCTATCCTACTGCAGAAACTGGGAGAGAGAAGTCCTGTCTTTTCTGATGATTACATTTCAAAGAAATGGCTCTCAGATCCTTGAGACAGACACTCTAGAGTCTTAGGAGATATGTCTATACCTCACAAGGACAGAGGAAGGATGCAAAATTGTAAGTAAACATTCTAAGAACAGGAGGTTAAAGGCCTATCATCAGGGGTTGGCGAGAAAAAAACAGTAAATTCTCCTGGCAGTATTAAGCTTTCTCAAGCAGGAATTTTAAGGGGGGATTGGGTCATCCTAGGGACAAATTTTTATGCTGCTAGAAGCCATGCTAGAGTATTCATCATCACTTAGTGCAGAAGTTTGAATAGTCACGTGCCCAGAGTTCTGCAGTTCTCAACTCTCATACATTATAGATTGAAATGAAAAAGTACAGCCTCTGGCAAACAGTTAACAGTTTCTTTTATAAAGTTAAACATACACTTACCATACAAACCTGCAATCCTATTCCTAGGTAATTACCAAAGTAATACAAAATTTGTTTTCATAAAAATCCTGCATGTAGATATTTTAATGGCTTTATTTATAATTTCCCAAACTAAGAACAATTGGTAAATAAATGAACAAACTGTAGTTCATGTGAACAAGAAAAAGTAATGCACTACTGTTGCACACAATGACATAGATGTTTCTCAAATGCATCTTGTTAAGTGAAAGAAGTCTGACTCAAAAGGCTACTGTATAATTCCATTTATATGACATTTCAAAAACACAAAACTATAAGATATACAACAGATCAGTAGCTGCTAGAGGCTGGGGTTGGAAGCAGGAGTTGCTTATAAAGGGCCATGAGGAAATTTCAGAGGATTATTGAACTCTTATAACTTGATTTTGGTAGTGTTAGCCAAAACTCATGGAATTATATGCTTTATTAAAAGGGTAAATTTTACTCTATGTCAATTATGCTTTATTAACCCTATATAAAAAAGGAGTGAATTTACAAATGTCAATTCTGAATTTGTATACAAAAAACTAAAAAACAAAAACAAACAACTAAAAAGCATATATTTTTAAAAAGACAACATGATAGCAAAATAAACTATGGTCTACTTGCAAATAAATTTCACAAAAGATGTGCATAGCCTATATATAATAAATATTAAAAAACTCTGAAATGTATCCCAGAAGACTTAAATAAATTAAGATATATCACATGTTTATGAATTGGAAGACAAAATTGTGGGTATGTCAGTGCTCTACAAATTGATTTAAAATTGGATTACAGTACAACTTCATTCAAAACTCCAGCAGAGTTTTCCTGTAGAACTTGAAAAGCTTATTATAAAATGTAAATAGAACTAGGAAGAATAAGTATAGAGAAGATACCATATCAGATGTCAAGTGTAATTATGATTCTATAGTAACCAGAACACTGTGGTATTAACACTGAAATTGAAAATGTTCCATTGACATGTAGCAGACACCCAGAAACAGATCTATGCATACATGGGATGTTGAATTATGAAAAAAGTGGCATTTAAAGATAAACTTAGCCAATAAAAATTTTAAAAGTTTACTTGAGCAGAGATTTGTGAATCAGGCATTGCCATATCACCAGCAGTTGGGACTCCTTCTAACGGACACAAGGGAAAAAACTTTTATAATGTGATCTAGGAAGCAAAACAAATACTTGATTGGTTAAAGTGGGTCAGAAGCTTTAAAGTCCCAAGTCAGAGGTTAGTTGGTGTTTTCTAATTGGATAAGCCTAAGTTTCATTTTCTCAGGATAAGACCAGTTATACTGAGTTGGGTTTCAGTTTGCTTACACAGGAACCTAGATCACTGGAGCTATCTCAGTCCAGTGGCCTTCCAATTAATTTTAACAAGTGGCATAGAAACTCAGTAGAGAAAAAGGAACAATTCAGTAAATGAACCTGGAAAAGATTTACCTGTATGGAAAAAAATGAAATTGTATCCTAGCCTTATTTCATACATAGAAATAAATTCCAACTGTATTTCACATGTACTTGTCAAATCGATAGTCTAAAAATTCTAGTGGAAAATATAGTAAAGACCTGTGGTCTTTTGACTTCAAGTAGTTTTTACACGTTGCTTGTGGAAACGTAAATTAGTATATATGTGAAAAAGATGTGCATTACCTTGAAAACTGAACAGTCATATACTAAACAACACAGCAATTCCATATATGGATATATATACACAAATATATAGTTATATGTATTTTGCATATAATATACAAGAGCAGCATTTCATAACTAGTGGTATTCCAGGAGGTTGATTTTGTTGTTTAATTTTTAAAATAAAATGTTAATAAAATAATTCCCTTCAAATAAAATGTTAATAAAATAATCCCCTTCAAATGAAACAGCTGAAGCCTCCTGGTCAATTGGAGTGAGAATATGTGACTGTTAGATATCAGATAAGCATACTCATGATGCCCACAATGCAGATTCTCAATGTGATAAGCACCACACAGCTGAACAATGCTTGCTTTTGTAGTAGTTTTGACTGTTATTTTGTTTTAATTTTTTTTTTTCATTCTTAGCCATATTGTCTTCAAATATGTGTACCCATAGTTGGCCATTAGCTAAATAAATGAAGCATAAGAATCAATGGTATTGAAACACACAGGGAATAAGGAGCACTGTACTGACAATATGTATGCAAATTGGCTTTGGGATCATTTCCACCAGGCCCATACACTGAAATAATCCAACAAAAATTCTCATTCAGCACATCAAGATACCTCTTTTTCAAAAACTAGTGTCAAAAACAAAAAAAGTAGTGATAACTATGTCCTATTTTTTTTCATTTCTTGGGAACAATAACTTTCACACCTGCAATTTATTATGTTGTAAATAACTTTCTGTGAAAAATATCAGTCTCAATTCTGAGTTTGCACTTAAGGGAACCCAGGCCGACTTAGCATATTTGTCCCTAAGTTTCCTCATTTTGAAGAAGGGGATAATAATAGCATCTACTTCGTGAAGTTGTGAAGATTAAATGAGTTATCATACACAAAGTGTTTGAAACAGTGCCTGGGATTAATGTTATATCTCAGTGTTAGCTACTGTTACTATTATTCTCTCATTACTTTGATATATGAAAGGAAAATTATTTTAAAAACAGTCAAATCTGTAAGACAAACATATGAGAATTCTATACAACATTAGAAAAATCAATTCACACACCATGCTTCTTCTAACATAATTAAAGTAAATCAGAAAATATGCATGGCTTGTTAAATGGAAACAGAAATTTGTCTTTGTATATTTAATATTATTACAGATTGATTTAAATGCATTTATATAATCAATCTTTAATAATAGGCTAATCTAAAATAAAATGTTTTAATTTAAAATCATTTTCTGTTATATCTCAAATAATTACAAAATGATTTATTTAATCCTTAAGCAGGTACAAGAAATTAAAAATTCAGCATCTACTACGTATCTATCATGTCAGGCAATGTTCTAGATGCTGGAGACATGGCAGTGAAAAATTGTAGAAAGTCCTTTTTATGGAACTTATATTCCAGTGAGGATGAGGAATATGTGATGATAAGTGTCAAGATGAAAAATAACCAAGGCTAAGAGGATTAACTAGAGAATGATTTATAGGTTGGTCAAGGAAATCCTCCATGTTGAGGTGACATTGAGCAGAAATCCGAATAAAGTAAGAGAATAAGCATGTCAATATCTGAGGGTATACTGTTCCAGGCAGAGGAAACATTCAGTGCAAAACTCAATGGCAGGAACAGGGTTCATGTATTCATGAAGGTTTTTATAATGCTTTGAGGGAACTTCTCCATGAGAGTTACCTAAAAATTATGAATGTTTATAATTAAAAGAAGAGGAGAATGGAGATTTTGTTATCTAAAGAACAAGCACTATTTCTTAGATGTTCCTTCATGGAATGCCTCTTTCCCCTACCAGTCTCTAACTTTCTCAAAAATATATGTCTTACTAATTTTCTTTAGTACACCAAACTTGTCAGTTATAGAACACTTCATATATATTTGATGGATAGAATCACATGAAGAGTATATCTGATTGTGTGCTTTGGCCTTTTAACTTCTAGAGAAGAGTTAATACTGATTTCGAAGTTCATTAACTTGACTTTCAAATATGGACATTAATATTGTAGTTTAGGGTTGTTGAAGTTGATAAATATGATGATTTTGGCTCCATAAAAGAAATATGAACTCTAAAATCTAGGGTAAAGATAAGAGGGTTTTTCTCTGTGATACACAACATAAACATAACAAAGGTACTGTTGTGACTATCCTGAAAAAACTTATCCTTTGTCTGATTTGCATATATGTTATTGAAAATTAAGATTAGTCTGTGAATGTGTTATAAGTTTTTAAAAATTGAAATATAATTGATTCTCCAGATATAAAGTTATGTTTGAACTCCCTTGATGGGGAGGAGTATTTAAGTTTAATTTGTGGAGCCAATGAGACTCACCTGAGATTCAGAACATGCTATTAGATCTCTCAAAAGGCATATCTATCACCTGTTAGAAATATTTCAATTAACATTTAGATATCTCAGATTCAAGTGATTTTGGTTAGAAATAATTAATTCTTCTAAACCAGATAACCTCTGAATAGAATAATACACTCAAGTCTCCACAACTACAAAGCTCTGGACAGTTGTTGGAAGGAGACAACACTGAGGTTTTTAAGCTCTTCTATAGAATACAATAATAGAATTGGAGGTAGGAAAGGGAAAGCAGAAGACTTAGGAAAACTAAATGAACTAGGAAATACAAAGAAATGCCAGACAACATGATAGAAGGCTGGTGCTTGAACTGACAGAAATGTCCAAGTAACTTTTAAAAGGATATGAAAATATAATATCCAATTTTAAGTTATTTGCTATTTAGTGCAGTGTAATACCTCTAATTGATAGTCTTGAATCTTTAATAAAAGTTTACAACACAAAGTTACTTCATGTGAGTATGATTTGGAGGTGGGGTGATATAGTACCTGCATGGCCCACATTCACGGCAATGTCATATGAAATGAAAGAAAAACATAGAATGAAGATTGAAGATTCATCAGAAGTTACAAATCAGAGTCAGAGTTGACTGGGAGAAATACAAGCCTTCAGGAGTTTACAAAAATCTTCTCAAAAGTATTAGACTTTCCACAAGATGAGCAGAGGGTATTTGAGCTGATCTTATCTAGTGTAATTGGTAGGTTGATTTCAGTTGACATCTGTTCAGCTAGCCAATACAGCAGATCTAAGTACAACAAATATTTATTGTATGCAAGTTTCTGTGCTGAAACCTTTACACAAAGATGACTCTATGCTGAGGGAACACAAAATGCTGTGTGTATACATATTGTTATTTTACTATTCCACTTCGGTATGATAAAACTACAGAAATAGCATTGAGAGGCTGCTTTGGGCCATAAGAATCAAACATGTCATGCTTGAAATATGAGAAACAGAATCAAGGGCAGTCAGTGTTAGCCTATAAACCAAACCCTATTTTATAGAAATTATCTAAGTATAAACATCTCAGTTACTTAGCACCTGAATCTCACTTGTTATCACTCACTTTCAAATAAAAGGATACAACAAATTTTATATTATATCTGCCTAACACACTAGCCTCTCTACATATGACAAAGTATATAATTTTTTAAATAAAATTTTTATTTTTCTTACCTCATTTTATTTCAGAGGACAAACCTACTCTGCTGCATGGACAGATTGTAAGGCAATGGGGAGTGGGTTCCACAGGGGCCCACACACCTGTCAGTGGATGCTGGGATCTGCAGATAGATTCTGAATAAGAACATTGCCCTCAATTAAATCTCAAAACTGCCAAAAGTACAGCTTCCTACCACAGTCCAACTTCAGAATTGAACAAAGCCAGAGGATCAACATAAGGAAGAATAGGAGCTTGAGCAAACAGAAGTAAAAGGTACCCCCTCCCCCCACCACCATCCCTGAACAACAGAATTAAAGAAGGAAAAAAAGGGAGGGAGGAAAATCTACACAAATAAAGAAAAACCAAAAGAAGAATATGGGTGGTCTCACACAAACCCCTGGAAGTCAGACACTGAGAATACAGACTTCAGAATGTAAACAATGAAGAGCCCCCAGAATGATTGGTCTCAAACCACAAACCCAGATATCAAGACATTAATGGAGAGAATAAATACAATTGAGGAGAGGCAAGAGGAAAGAATGAAGGTGTTGATAACTGAGATAACATCAATAAAGAATACATTGAATGAAATATATAACAAACTGATAAGCATAGAAAACAAATTAGTCAAACAGAGGAAAGAATCTCAGAGCTTGAGGACAAAAATATAGAACTAACCCAAACTGTCAAAAACATAGAAAAGAAGCTTAAAAAGAGAGCAAAACTTTCGAGAGATGAATGATTATTTCAAGAGGCCAAATCTAAGATTAATTGGACTTCCTGAGACAGAAAGAGAAACGGAGACTACTCTGGAACAAATGTGCCATGCAATTATCCAAGAAAACTTCCCTCATCTCAACAGTGATGTGACCATTCAAACAAAAGAGATTCAAAGAACCACTGCAAGATGAAAAATGAGTAGACCAACTCCTAGACACATAGTAATTTGTCTACACAAAGTAGGTAAAAAAAAAAATCCTAAAGACAGTAAAAGGTCAGACTACCTACAGGGGAAGACCAATTAGAATAGCAGCAGGCTTATCCACAGAAACACTTCAGGCAAGGAGAGCTTGGAGCCCACTCTTCAAAGTTCTCAAAGATAAACAATTTCAACCCAAAATTGCCTACTCAGCTAAGCTAAGCTTCATCTGTGATGGAGAATTAAAATCTTTCTCAGACATTCAATCCCTAAGAGTTTATGCTGCCTCCAGACCAGTTCTATAAGAAACACTTAAGAAAGTACTAAACACAAAAGAAAGGTAAAAAAGAATGACAATGCCCTTCACAAGAATGCAAGAAAAAGAATGAAAACACATGAATCAACCCAAAAATCAAAAGAAAAAAACAAACAAACAACACAACCACAGACTCTATAAGAACCTCATGACAGGGATAAACTCTCACATCTCAATAATTAACCTGAATGTGAATGGACTAAAGGCACCACTGAAAAGACACAGAATGGCAAAATGGATAAAATATCATGTAGCAGCAATATATTGTCTCCAAGAAACATATCTCATCAGAAAGGACATTCACAGACTCAAAGTAAGAGGATGGGAAACAAAATATCAGGCAAATGGAACATAAAAGAAAGCAGGAGTCACAATCTTAATATCAGACAAAATACCCTTTAAGCTATAAAAAATTTAAAAAGATACAGAAGGTCACCACATAATGATAAAAGGTTTTATCCATCAACAAGAAATAGCCATCCTAAACATATATACACACAACATAGAAGCACCAACTTTCATAAAGCAGCTTCAAGGTAAACTTAAAAAAGATATTGACTCTAACACTATCATAGCTGGGGTCTTAAATACCCCGCTCAAGACCCTAGACAGATAATTGTTGGGAGCCGGCCATGGAGGCCCACTGAGCATTAGGGATCAGGAAGGGCCGTTGACCCTGAGACCACTAGGATGCATTCGGGAGCTATTGACTCCATTTCCTTCCCCTTTCTACTTAGCACTATAACCAGAATAAGCTCCTGTAAGCTCAAAACACAAAAACTCCGAGACTGGGACGAACACAAGCTAACTTTAGAAGCTCATTGCTCCCATCCTTCCACAAACTGCAGTTTTGGCTTTCACACAACTTATAGTTCAAACTCGGGTCACATCTAAGAGCCTTAGTATTGGTCACAGGCTTCTGGGTCGTGATTTTAGTATTTATTGAAGTTGAGTAAGGTGTAAATTGTAGAATATAGTTTTAGAAATATAAGTTTAGACAGCCATTTTGTTGAAAGAATGCAGCTAGGTTACTTGCAGGTAGCCCACTGTGAACTTTGGACTGGGCCACATTCTGAACATTCTGGGATGGGTCGCTTTAGGTTGTAAAGTAAGTATTTAAGTTTCTATAGAATCCTTTAACTTGGTATTAGTATAAATAAGCATAGGATGAAAAAGGGTTTATAGGCAGTCATGGATTAAGGTTAACATCTGTTATGGGATTTTCTTCCTCAGACCCGAAAGAATATCTGGTGGGTGGGGGATGCCCCTCATGCACCTGGCTTTGTGTTCACATGAAAGACATGTGAGACTGACTGTGCAAAATTTGGGGATAAAAGACCAGTTGTAATTCCCAATAAATGACTTCTGCACTAGACAGAGTCCAGTCTCCTTCTTTCTTTCTCCTATTATCTATCCCTTCCAGATTCACCAACACCGCCACACCTTTCAGGGATCCCCGATTCTCTGCAGGGGCTGGTCCCCCGCAGATAATCAAGACAAAAAATCAACAAGGAGACCCAGAACGTCAACGTGATGCTTGACCAAATGGACAACTGATATCTACAGAATACTCTACCCAACAACCATGGCATATACATTCTACCCATTACCACATGGAATGTATTCTAAGATCAACAACATACTCGGCCATAAATCAAATATAAACATATTTCACAAGGTTAAAATCCCGCCATGGCCTTCTCAAACCACAATGGAATAAAAATAAATATCAACAACAACAAAAGCTCCCCCAAAACCAAAAAAGACATGGACACTAAACAGTATGATACTTAGCAATTCCTGGGTCAACATGGAAATCAAAAAAGACATTAAAAGATACCTGGAAACAAATGAAAATGAAGAAACATTTTACCAGAACCTCTGGGATGCCATGAAATCAGTACTAAGAGGGAATTCATATCTCTACAAACACACATGAAGAAAATAGATCACAAATTAACAGCCAAACAAATCATCTAAGGGAGCTGGAAAACCAAGACCATCAAAACCCTAACTTCAGCAGAATAATCCAGATCAACAAAATAAAAGCCCAGTTTAGGGACATAGAAGAAAAAAGATAATACAAAAAAAAATCAATGAAACAAAAAGCCGGTTCTTTGAAAAGATAAACAACATATATGGTCCCCTAGCTAGACTAACCAAGGAAAGGAGAGAAAAAGCCCAAATAAACACAATCAGAAATGCAAAAGGTCAAGTCACAACTGATCTCAAAGAAATACAAAAGATTATCAGAGACTACTATGTACACTTGTAAGTAAACAAACTTGAGAACTTAAAGGCAATAAAGGACTTTCTGACATTACACAACCTCCCCAACTTGAAACAAGAAGAAATCAAGATCCTAAACAGAACAATAATAATCCAGGAAATTGACTATGTCATAAGAAAATTACCTACAAATAAAATCCTGGACCAGATGGCTTTCCAGTCAAACTCTATAAAACGTACAAGGAGGAACTCATAGCAATACTACTGAAAGTATTCCAGGCAATCAAGAAGGATAGAACTCTTCGAAAATCATTTTACAAAGCTAATATCACATTGATACTCAAGCCAGGTAAAGACCCAACAAAGAAAGAGAACTACAGGCCAATATCCTTGATGAACACTGATGCTTAAATTCTCAACAAGATCCTAGCAAATAGCATTCAACAACACATCGAAAGAATCATTCACCACAACCAAGTAGACTTCATCCCTGGGATGCAGGGCTGGTTGAACATTTGTAAGACCACAAACGTCATTAAATACATCAACAGATGTAAAAACAAGAAGCACATGATTATATCATTAGATGCGGAAAAAGCTTTTAATAAAATCTAGCACCCCTTCTTGATAAAAACCTTCGAACATCTAGAAATAAATGAAACATACCTCAAAATAGTAGGAGCCATCTTTGAGAAACCCACAGTCAGTATACTGCTAAACAGACAGAAATTGGAACCATTTCCCCTGACAACCAGAAGAAGACAAGGATGCCCACTCTCATTCCTCCTTTTCAACATAGTTTTGGAAGTCCTAGGTACAGCAATCAGACAAGAGAAGGAGATCAGCGGTATCCAAATAGGAAAAGAGGAAGTCAAATTATCCCTCTTTTCAGATGACATGATTCTCTACCTTGAAAAATCCAAAAGAATCTGTCAAAAACCTCCTTGAACTGAAAAAGGGCTTTGGCAAACTCTCAGGGTATAAAATTAATGTGCAAAAGACAGTCGCATTTCTTTTTCTTTTTTTTTTTTTTTTGAGTTGGAGTCTCACTCTGTCGCCCAGACTGGAGTGCAGTGGCCGCTCCTGGCCATCGCAGCCTCGACCTGCTGGGCTCCAGCGATCCTTCCGCCTCAGCCTTCCAAGTAGCTGGAACTACAGGCATGCACTACCACACCCAGCTAATTTTTTTATTTATTGTAGAGATGAGGTCTTGCCAAGTTGCCCAGGTGGGTCTTGAACCCGTGGGCTCAGGCAATCCACTCACCTCAGCCTTCCAAGGCACAGGATTACAGGCTGAACCACCAAGCCCCGGCTAGGACAGTCGCATTTCTAAACACCAAAAACAAACAAACAGAAACACAAATAAAAACACAATCCCATTCACAATAGCCAGAAAAAAAATCAAATACCTTGGCATCTTCCTAATCTGAGGTGTGAAAGACCTTTACAATGAAAACTACAAAACAATGCTCAAAGAAACCAAAGATGACAAAAACAAATGGAAAAATATTCCATGTTCATGGGTTGGAAGAATCAACCAATGTTGTCCACCCTACTCAAGGCAATCTACAGATTTATCACAATACCCATCAAATTACCAGCAGCCTTCTTCTCAGACCTGGAAATGACAATACAGGAATTCATATGGAAACACAAACGACCAAGAATAGCCAGAACAATCCTCAGAAAAAAAAAAAAAAAAAAAACCCGGAAAACAAAAAACAAACAAGCAGGCAGTATTACACTCCCAGACTTTAAACTATAAAGCTCTATAAAGATTTATAAAGCTACAATAATCAAAACAGCCTGGTATTGGTACAAGAACAGGCAGATAGATCAATGGACCAGGACAGAGATTCCAGAAGCAAGACCTCAATTTCTCAACCAATTCATCTTCGACAAAACCTCCACCACTGACTAGGGAGAGAAGAACCTATTTAGTAAATGGTGCTGGAAAAACTGACTGTCCACATGTACAAGATTAAAACATGATCCCTATCTATCACCATACACAAAGATCAACTTTAAATGGATCAAAGACCTAAATGTAAAACGTCAAACTATAAGAACCTTAGAAAATGCAGGAGACACCCTTATGGAAATTGGAACTGGCAACCAATTCCTGATCAAAACCCCAAATGCCCATGCCATAAGAGATAAGATAGACAAGTGGGACCTCATCAAACTGACAAGCTTCTGAAAAGTCAAAGAAATCATGAAGAGAACAAGGAGACAGCTCACAGACTGGGAAAAAACATTTGCCAACTGTATGTCTGACAAGGGCCTAATATCTAGGATCTACAAGAAACTCAAATGTGACGAAAAGAGAAAAACAAAGAGCCCCACTACAAAGTGTGCAAAAGCAATGAATAGATACTTCTCAAAAGAAGACGTACGAGCAGCCAACAGATACACAAAAAAATGCTCAGCCTCACCAGTCATCAAAGAAATGTAAATTAATGCTCAGCCTCACCAGTCATCAAAGAAATGTAAATTAAAACTACACTGAGATACCACCTAACTCCAGTCTGGATGACTATCATCAGTAACTCAAAAAACAACAGATGCTGGAGAGGATGTGGTGAAAAGGGAACACTTCTACACTGTTGGTGGGACTGTAAACTAGTACAGCCTCTGTGAAAACAGTGTGGCAATTCCTAAAAGATCTAAAAATTGACCTTCCATAGTACCCCGTAATCTCCCTACTGGGAATATACCTGGAAGAACTGAAATCACTCTATAAAAAAGATACCTGCACATGTATGTTTATTGCAGCATTGTTCATAGGAGCAAGAACGGAGCCAATTGTGCTGCCCATCAAAAGAGGACTGGATAAAAAGAAATGTGGTAAATGTACATAATGGAATACTATGCAGCCATAAGGAAGAACAAAATCATGAGCTTCGCAGCAACCTGGATGGAATTAGAGTCTGTAATACTGAGTGATCTATCACTGAAACAAAGAACTGAGTATCACATGTTCTCACTCATAAGCCACCTTGAACAATTATCATAATACTACAAGAGAATGATTGGCAGTAGTGGGAAACTGCCGGGAGGGGGGCAGGGAAGCAGAATTGACAGTAGTGGAAATCTGCCTGGGGAAGGAGGGGCACAACTTATTAACAAGGGTACTACCTACATGATGAACATTTATATATCTAACCCTGAATTGTACTCCACATCTTTAAAATTAAAAAAAATTAAAAGAAAAAAAGAAACTACAGTAAATTCTTTTTTTTTTGAGTTGGAGTCCCACTCTGTCACCCAGACTGGAGTGCAGTGGCCGCTCCCGGCCACCGCAGCCTCGATCTGCTGGGCTCCAACGATCCTTCCACCTCAGCCTTCCGAGTAGCTGGAACTACAGGCGCACGCTACCATGCCCAGCTAATTTTTTGATTTATTGTAGAGATGAGGTCTCACCAAGTTGCCCAGGCGGGTCTCAAACCCACAGGCTCAGGCAATCCACTCACCTCAGCCTCTCAAAGAGCGGGATTACAGGCTGAGCCACCGAGCCCAGCTACAGTAAATTCCTAATTATCTTGAATACTAAATAAATGGAAGGTTGTGTTTATCAAATAATACTAGGAATTGAAATTAGTGTATTTAGTGGCATTTAGCATATTAAGTTGGACCTGAACATGTAAGATTCAAAATATAAGTTCATGCCTTTTATTGCCCCAAGTCCCTTAAAGTGAAAGAAAATATATTTTTTAAATTTAATTTAATTTAATTTTATTTTAGAGTTGTGGAGTACAACTGACAATTTGCTACATAAGCAGGCTGCATGCAGGTGAAGTTTGGGCTTCTTGCTGGCCCTCTTTCTTCTTGGTGGTGGATCAGGTACCCATGTGTTACTATGTGTCGCATCCCTCCTCCCTTGCTTTCTCTCCTAACAGTGCCTTATGTCTGCCAGTTCCAGCTTTGTGCTGGCCTGCCTAGTGTTTAGGAACCACTTATGAGTGAGAACATGTGATATTCAGGTTATTTGCTTCTGTGATAGTTCATTTAGTATGACGGTCACCAATTGCATACAAGTTGCTGAGAAGGCCATGATTTTGTTCTTCGTGGTCGCATAATATGCCATCGTATATATGCACCCCGTTTTCCTTACCCAGTTCAGTTTTGGTGGACATCTGGGTTGATTGCATGTGTTTTGCTTTTGTTAATAATACAGCATAAGCATGCATGTTCAAGTGTCTTTTTGGTAGAGTGGTTTATGTTCCTCTAGGTATGTACCCACAAGAGGGATTGCTGAATCATATGAAAGCTCAATTTTTAGTACTTTGAGAAGTCGCCACACTGTTTTCCATAGAAGTTGAACTAGCTTACATTCTCACCAAGAACTGGAAGGCATCCCCTTTTCTCCACATCCATGCCAGCACCTGTTAGTTTTTTACTTATTAATGATGGCCATCCTTACCAATGTTAAGTGGTATCTCACTGTAATTTTGACTTGCATTTCTCTGATGAATATTGAGGCTGAGCATTTTTCTCATCTGTCTGTTGGCTGCTTGTATCAAAGGGGACCCAAAAATTTTAGAATTTTCTTTTCAGAGAGCACCCCGTGTAGTACAAGCTTCCCCTGCTTGGCAAGTGTTCTAGGAACTCATCAACATTAGTGTTCCAGCAAACATTGTTTTAAGAGACTGCATTCGGCTTCAGTGAATCTTTTTTGGAGATTCAATGCATTTGCCCATTTTATGATGGATGATTTATAAGTGCACCTGTCCACACTGTGCTGAGTGTACAACAGTTTTTGATCAAAAATGGCATGACTCTCATGCCCCACATGTCTTATTCACTCAATCTCACCCAAAGTGACTTTTTTGTTTGTTTCCCTAGGTGTAAAAAAGTCCACAAAGGGAGACGTTTTGCTGATGTGCAGGAGGTGAAACAAAAATGACAGAAGCACCAAAAGCCATAAAAATTGACAAATTCAAAAACTGATTTGAGCAATGAAAAGGGTTTCTCAGTAGTGTATTGTATCAAACGGAGAGTGCTTTGAAAGTGACTGAAGTTTAAACATGTAACGATAAATACCCATTTTTAAATAAATGAATTCTGAGTTGTTTAGGGCCATCCTTTGGGAAGTATCCGTTCATGTCTTTTGCGTAGTTTTTAATGGGGTTGTTTGCTTTTTTCCTTTCATTTATTGTGAGATGCGTGGCTTGAAAATATTTTTCCCCATTCTGTGGGTTATCTCTTTACTCTCTTGATGGTCTCTTTTGCTGTTCAAGAGTTTTTCAATTTGATAAAGTCCTACCTGTCTTAGTTTTTGTTCCACTTGCTTTTGCAGATTTGGTCATGAATTAATTGCCTACTCCAGTGTTCAGTAGGATGTTTCCTATGTTTTCTTCTAAGATTCTTATAGTTTGAGGTTTTATATTTAAGTCTTTGATCCATTTTATGTTGAGTTTTGTATATGGTGGTAGGTCAGAATCCAGGTTCATCCTTCTGCATGTGGCTAGCCAGTTTTCCCACCACCATTTGCTAAATATAGTTTCCCTTCACTAGACCATAAATGTAATTCAGAAAATGAACAAGTGTAAAACCAAGAACCACATGATTATCTCAATAGATGCAGAAAAAGCATTCAATAAAAACCAGCAACGTTTCTTGAAAAAAAATCTCCTATACCTAGACATAGAAGGAACATTACTTAAAACAATAAAAGCCATCTATAACAAATCTGTGGCCAACATTTTGTGTAATGAGCAAAAGCTGGAAGCATTCTTTCTAAGAACTGGAATAAGCCAAGGATGCCCACTTTCACTTTTCCTATTCAACATGGTACTGAAAGTGCTAGCTAGAGCAATCAGGCAGGAGAAGGAAATCAGGGGTATCTAAATAGGAAAAGAAGAAGTTAAGTCATCCCTCTTTGCGGACAATATGATCCTATAATTTGAGAACCCTAGAGAGTCTGTCAAAAACCTCCTCATACTGATAAATGACTTTCGCATAAAGTCTCAGGTTACACAATCAATGCACAAAAGACAGCTGAATTTCTATACACCAAAAACAAGTAGGCTGAGAACCTAATAAAAAACAATCCCAGTCACAATAGACACAAAAAAAGAAATACCTTGGCACCCACCTCACCAGAGAGGTAAAAGACCTTTACAATTATACCTACAAAACGCTGCTTAAATAAATAAAGGATAATACAAACTAATGGAAAAACATCTCAAGCTAATGGATTGGAAGAATCAATATTGTCAAGATGTCCACCCTACCCACGGCAATTTACAGATTCGATGCAATACCCACCAAATAACCAACATCATTTTTTCACAGACCTAAAAAAGACAATACAGAAATTCATATGGAAGGGGGAAAAAAAAACCCCACAAATAGCCATCTTCAGCAAAAGGAACAAAACTGTAAGTATCATACTTCCAGACTTTCAACTTTATTACAAGGCTACAGTAACCAAGATGGCATAGTATTGGTACGGAAATAGGCATATAGACCAATGGAAGAAGACAGAAATTTTGGAAATAAAAATGGAAATAAAAATCGTACCTCAGCCAACTCATCTTTGACAAAACCATCAATAACAGAAAATATTTCTTTAAATAATAAATTCCTGAAAGTACTGGGACAAGAAAAAAGGCAATAAGGCACTAGAAAAAACTTTCTAGAAAACTAAGAGCTTATTGTATGACATTTATTGAAAAACAGGAGAATATCAACATTGACAGCCTAACACATAATGAGGAAAAAGCATTCTGAAGGCAAAAGAAATTTCAAATGCAGTGACAAGACATAGAATGTGCAGAAGTATACTCTAGGAAAATTGGAGATAAGTAATAATGGCAGATAGAGGGGTTTAAAGAATAAGAAAAATACATGCAATTTTAATGCAAATTAATTTGAAGTTTTTGATTAAATCAATTGTCTTGTAGGAAAACAAATTAAGAAGTCATTTGGAAAGAGGTAGGCAGCCTGCATATGGTAATAAATATAGCAAAAGTGGTCAAAGCATAAACAATGTATTTATCAAAACTATACCAAGTGCAGACAACTTTATTCCAGAACATAGTAAAAGATGAGAAGCTATTCAACTCATTTTATGAGGCTACCAAATTCCCAATGGAAAAATTGGACAGCAGAACACAAAAGAAATAATACAAGCTTCTGCAAATAACTGACAAGCTTCTACAAAGCCAAAGAAACCATTAAGAGAGCAAGGAGATAGCCCACAGACTGGGAAAAAATATTTGCCAACTGTATATCTAACAAAGGTTTAACATCTAGGATTTACAAGGAACTCTAATGTGCCAAAAAGAAAAACAACAACAACAAACAACCCCATTACAAAGTGGACAAAAGATATGAACAGATGCCTCTCAAAAGAATAACTATTTTTAAAAAGATACATCCCAAACTTACAAGTACAAAATAATTTCCTGATGGGGTTAAGGTTCAAATGCAAACAGCAAAAAGTTTAGAAGCAAATGCAGATTTTTAAAATTATCTTGTTATAGGAAAAGTTCCTTACACAAGACACAGCTCAGAAACCTTAAAAGAGAAGAATGAATCATTTTTTGCCACTTGACATGCCAATCTCCCCCAAAAATATGTGGAAAAGGATCACAAAGAGTCAAAACCGTCTAGAAGAAAAAGTTGGAGGGAAGTACTCTAACAGATATCAGCATTTATTTTAAACTACTTTGAAACACACTTTGTCATTACCTAGTAAATTGAATCTGTGTACACCTTATAAGTGAGCATTTCTCCTCCAAGGTATACCTTAAAAACTCCTGCACATTAAGAGGAATATAGAAAAATGTCTATAGCTTGGCTCATATAATAAATACATGAGACAATCCAAATATCCATGAAGAGTGAAATACATAATTGTGCTATATTTGAAAATTGAATTCAATAGCAAAAATTAGCTACCTCTACGTGTATTAATATGGATGAATTGCAACAACATAATATTAGACAAAAATAAACCTCAAAGAAATAAATAGATGTAATGTTTAATTTTATGTGTCATCTTGTCCAGGTCATAGGATGATCAAATATTTGGTCAAACATGTAATTCAGGTGTTTCTGTGAGGATGTTTTTGGATGAGATTAACATTTAAATTGGCAGACTGTGAGTAAAGCAGATTGCCTTCCACTATGTGGATGAGCCTCATCCAATCAGTTGAAGGACTGAATAGAACAAAAAGACAGGCCTTCCCCAAACAAGAGATAAATCTCCAGCAGACTGCCTTCACATTTCATTTACAACATCACTTCTTTTTGGTTCAACAGTAGATGGCCTTCAGACTCGATCTGGAATATTACCTCTCCTGGCTTTCCAGCCTGCTTATCTTTGGATTGAAACTGCAACATTGGCTCTCCTAGGTCTCCATCTGCTAGCTCATCCTGCATATTTTGGGCTTGCCAGTCTCCATAATCATCGATTCAATTCCTTATAACAAATTTCTTTCTATATAAATCCTTTCCTATTGGTTCTGCTTCTCTGCTGAATCCAGACTCACACAATAGTGTATGATTCCATTTTATAAAGTCCCAAAACAGGGCAAATAAATAATATGAGATACACATACACACACACATATACACACATGCACACACACATATAAATATATATATATATATATATATATATATAACACACACATATATATAAACACACATACATGTAGGTAAAACTATACAAACTATTTTAAAAACTATAAAAAAGAAAGTGAATAATTAAGACAAGATTCAGGGCAGTGGTCACCTCTAAAAGAGAAGCAGGAGGATATAATCAGATATAGGCCCACAAAGACCTTCCAAGGTACTGGTTATATCCCATTTCTGAACCCAGATATCAAGTATATAGGTGTTCTTTTATTATCAATCTTTAGCCTATACAGATATATTATATACATAAATATTCACATACATATGCATATATTTTTTAAAAGCATATGTAAAATAGCATTAAAAGAAAAATCGCAAAATCGTTTATAATCCTGGGGTAATCTTGAGGTGGGGAAGATTTTCTTAAACTAGACAATAAATCCCTGAAATTATAAATGAAAAAAATAAAGGATTTGACTACATAAAAGTGATAGGTTATTTATGATATGATAAAGGATAGAGTAAATGGTTAAAGGACAACTGACTTCTCCACATATTACTACCATGTTGACAGGGCTCATGTATAATAACAGTGGATATTATAGCTAAATGAGTTGCAGTTGCAGACTCAGACTCCCTCTAAATAGGAGTTCTGGAGGGAACTGCAAAGGCAACTGGGGAGAAAAAAAATAACTAAAATAAAAGCTGAAGTCATTGGGACTCACAGCTGCATCAAACATGAAACAAAGCACAACTCTTTGCAATAAAAACATAAAAGCTCATACTAAAGGCCTATTTACTTCAGTTTTAGTTACCTAATATATCATATCCAGCTTTCAACAAACAATTACAAGGCATGCTAAAAGGCAAGAAGAAATATGGTCTCAAGAGACAAAGCAAGCATTAGACTAGAAAGATGTGACATAGACCCTGAAATATTAGACAGGAAATTTAAAATAATTGTGACTAATATGTTAAAGATTCTAATGGGAAAATGGTGACAACATTCAAGAACAGACAGGCAATGTAAGCAGAGTGGAAACTCTAAGAAAGACTCAAAAGGACATGCTAGAAATTAAGAAAACTGTAACAGAAATAAAGAATTCCTTTAATAGGCTTATCAGTAGACTAGACATGACCAAGAAGGAGTCGGTGAGCATGAAGATATGTTAGTAGAAACTTCTCAAACTAATAAGCAAACATAAAAAATAATTACAAACAACAACAAACAGAACATCCAAAAACTGTGAGATGATGTAAAAAGTTTAACATATACATATAGGAATACAAGAAGGAGCAGAAAGAATGAACAAAGTAGAAGATATTTGAAACGATGAAGGCTAACAACTTTTACAAAATTAATGACAGATACCAAACCACAGATCCAGGAATCAGGTAGTTCAGAAAAAAACCAAGCAGTATAAATACCAAAAAATCTAAACCTAGCCATATTATATTCAAATTGATGAAACCAAAAGTCAAAGAGAAAGTCTTGAAAGTGGGGGAGGAGAAAAATTGGGGGACATCTTAACTATAGAGGAACAAATATAAGAATTACAGTGGACTACTTGTCTGATACCATGCAAGCAAAAAGAGAGTAAAGTAAAATATTGAAAATGTTGAAAGAAAAGACAAATGATAGTCTGGGCACAATTATTTTTAACATGTATATTACAGTTACACCAAAGCTTAATATTCTAAAATATGAAGTGTCTACAAATTGATAATAAAGAAACAAACTCTCAGGAAAAAAATGAGCAAACTGCACGGGCAAACATTCTAAGAAGCAGCACAGCCACTAGAGATAAGAAAATATGTTCAATTTTACCAGCAACAAAAGGAAATGCAAACTACAACAATAAGATAACACACTTGTCTTTCCATCTGAATGTCAAAAATGTAACAATATTTACAGTCGGCCAGTTTGTGCAGAAATAGGTATTTTCATGTACTACTGGTTGGGGTATGATTTTGGAGGGCATTTGGTAGTATCTTTTTTTTTTTTTTTTTTTTTTTTTTTTTTGAGTTGGAGTCTCACTCTGTCGCCCAGACTGGAGTGCAGTGGCCGCTCCCGGCCACCACAACCTCGCCTGCTAAGCTCCGGCGATCCTTCCGCCTCAGCCTTCCAAGTAGCTGGAATTACAGGCATGCGCTACCACGCCCGGCTGATTTTTTGATTTATTGTAGAGATGAGGTCTCGCTGCCCAGGCGGGTCTCGAACCCGCGGGCTCAGGCAATCCACTCACCTCAGCCTCCCAAAGGCGCGGGATTACAGGCTGAGCCACCGAGCCCGGCTTGGTAGTATCTTTTAAAATTAAAAGTGGGCATACTCTTTTTTAAAAAAAAATTATTATTTATTTTTCTATTGTGGGGTACAGTTAAGGGTTAGGTATACAAATATGCTCTGTTCAGGCACCCTTGTTCATAAAAGGTGTCTCCCCGTCCCCAGAAAGATATTTACTACCATTAATCCCATCTCCCTTCCCCTCCCACCCCCATAGTTTCCCACCACTGTCAGTCATTTTCTTATAGTATTACGTTGGATGTTCAAGGTCCACTATATGAGTGAGAACATGTGATACTCAGATCTTTGTTTCTGTGAGAGATCACTCAGTATTATAGATTCTAGTTCCATCCAGGTTGCTGCGAAATTCATAATTTTGTTCTTTTTTATGGCTGCATAGTATTCCATTGTGTGTATGTACCACATTTTTAAAATCCAGTCCTCTTTTGATGGACAGCATGGTTGCTGCCAAGTTTTTGCTATTGTGAACAATGCTGCGATAAACATACATGTGCCGGTATCTTTTTTATAGAGTGATTTGAGTTCTTCAGGGTATATTCCCAGTAGGGGGATTGCAGGGTCATACGGGAGGTCAATATTTAGAGCTTTTAGGAATTACCATATCGTTTTCCACAGAGGTTGCGCTAGTTTGCACTCCCACCAAGAGTGCACCCTCTCCAGCAACTGTTATTTTTTGTTATTGATAATAGTGGGCATACTCTTAAGTCCAACAATTTCATTCTTAAGTTTGTATCTTATAAATAAATGTTTGCATTTGTGCACCAAGAGTTATTTACAAAGATGGTCACTGCAGTATCCTTTGCAGGAAAACATAAAGCAAACAGCAGCAACAAAAGCTAAGTGTACTTCAAAAGGGAAATGACTTAATGAATTGTAGCACATAGATACAAACTAACACTCAGTAGTTAGAAAAAAGTAAAGCAAATTTGTTTGTACTGACCTAGAAAAAATTGTCCATGAAAACTAAGTTTCAGAAACTATGAACAAGAAGTTTCCATGTGTGTATATACATAAGTGCAGATGTATGTATGTGTTTTTGTGAGTGTGTGTAGATAGATGCAAATAATTTGCACATATTTGTATATCTAGTTATAAATTGATCCTTTTGGAAGGATACACACCAAACTTAACAATGGCCACCTCTTAGAAGAAAGCGGATATTTGGAAAAGGGGGCAAATGGGGTTGGGCAGTTGTAGGGGAATACTCTCACATATTACCCTATAGACTTCTAAATTGTTTGCCTATTTTACAGTGAGGATAATTAAATATAGTACTTGTCTAACAAAATTTTAATTAAAATAATAAAAAGGATATGACTTTTTAATAATTTGGGATGGAATCAAAGTGCAACAAATGCCACAAGACTTTAATAATGTGAAATGGCTACATGAATACATTTTAGATGTGATTTAAAATTAAAACTGAATGATCAATCATTCCTTCTCCTATAAGCAAGGAAAGCAACAAGATTACATTTTTAAAAGTAGGCTCTACTTTTGTCATGATTCTACTTTTTAAAAGTAGGCTCTACTTTTGTCAAGTCATCTTCTTTCCAGCCAACACCATCATTAAAGACCAGACCGATACGCTTATCAATGAAACCAACAAATGTTAGCTCACACAACATGACTGCCCTTAACAGATTCCTCCTGCATTTGGAAATAAGATGCTGTGCTTCCTCTACCTCTAACCAACCAACCCTTCAATATGAAATTGTCTTCTTATTAACTTCTTGGCTCAGCATTCAAAATTTAGTTTAATAACAGATGAGGTCACAAAAGATTCGTTTTTAGTTCCTCAACCATTTATGTGTACCATAAATTATAGTAAACCTTACTTATGTAATTCCAAAAAGTAAAAAAAATGTTGCCTTTCCATTTAAATTTTTCTGTTCTACTGGACCTGAATGCAATGCTGCTGGAGATACAAAGATGAATAAGATGTGATCTCTAAATATTCTATTGGGTGAGACATCCAAAGCTTTTTAAAAATGATTTTTCCTTATTTCAAAAGTAAAACATGATTATTATCTGAATTTTGAAAACTTGTAAAGAGTATAAAAATAAAATTATTCACTACTGTGCCATCCAGACACAATCTCTTATAATATGTTGATATATTTTTTCTGGACTTCATACATTAGGAACATAATGGCAAAACAATTCTGCATAAAACTTTTTGTTGCTGTTTAGAAATGTATTATCGGCAATTTTCTTGCTATTACAAGTGCTGAACAACAATACTTTAAGAAAAAGGATCTTGCTCTGCCCCTTTGGCTGGAGTACAGTGGTGCCATCGTGATGCACTGTAGCATCCATCACCTGATCTCAAGGGATCCTCCCACTTCAACCTCCTGAGTGGCTGTGACTTCATGTGTATGCCACTATGTGTTGCTATTTTTTTTTCCAGGAGAATAGATGAATCTTTTTATTTGTTACTATATTCTTATTTTATTTTATTTTAAAGATGTGGGATACAATTCAGGATTATGTATGCAAGTGGTCATCGTACAGGTTAAGTTTGGACCTCCCTTTGGTCTCCACTTTGCCTGGTTTGAGATAAGGAACCCTTACTGATATTGTATCCCCACCCCGGCAGCCCATTCCTTTCTTATCGTATTATGGTCAATGTTCAGGGTCGGCTTATGAGTGAGAATATGTGGTAATCTGTTCATCATTTCTGTGATAGACCGCTGAGTATGATAGACTCTAAATCCATCCAAGTTGCTACAAAGTCCATAAGCTTGTCCTTCTTTATGGCTGCATAATATTCCATTGTGTATATGTACCACATATTTTATCCAGTCCAGTTTCAATGGGCACTGTTGGTTCCATGTTTTTGCTATTGTGAATAGTCTCCAATAAACATGCGTGTGCAGGTATCTTTTTTGTAGAATGATTTAAGTTCCTCTGGGTATATTCCCAGTCGGGGGATTGCTGGGTCATATGGAAGGTCAATTTCTAGTTCTTTTAGAAATCGCCACACTGTTTTTCATAGAGGTTAAACTAGTTTGCATTCCTACCAGCAGTGTAGAAACATTCCCTTTTCTCTGCATCCTCGCCAGCATCTGTTGTTTAATTAATGATGGCCATTCTAACTAGGGTTAAGTGGTATCTCAATGTAGTTTTGATTTGTATTTCTCTGAGGATTAGTGAGGCTGAGCACTTTTTCATGTGTCTGTTGGTTGCCCGTATATCTTCTTTTGAGAAGTGTCCATTCATGTCTTTTGCCCACTTTTTAAAGGAACTATTTGTTTTTATTTTATTTATTTTTATAAAGATGAGGTCTTGCTTTGTGGCCCAGGATGGTCTTGAACTCCTGGTATGAAGTGATTTTCTTGCCTTGGCCTCTCAGACCTCTGAGATTCCAGACATGAGTCACCACACCTGGCTAATAACTTTTATTAACTGTATAGTCGTCCATTATAAGTATGGCAAGCAGCAACAGAAGAAAGCTTTCTGAGGATAGTAATATTTATGCTGAATCATAATGGAGTTTGTTGATGGTGTGGGATGGCTACTGGGATGCAATACAAGGAAAAAGCATCCGAAATGTATTTCATAACTACTAGAAACATGAGAAACACAGAACTTTCTGAGAAATGCAAAGCAGTTCAGAACAACTGGAATACAGATTTCAGGTGGAAATGATAAGAAATAATGCCAGTGTGGTAAATGGGCCACATCCTTAAGGGGATTGATACCACTTACTAGTTAAGTGCTAGGCACAATTTTGTATATGTTGTGAAGGACTTTATATTCTAGGTTAAAAGTGAAATTTACCATTAAGATAGCCAGGAGTGGCATTAGAGTGGCACATAATAGATTTTAAAATGGGAAGTTACATGATCGATTGGGTAATTTGTGAAAATTGCTCCAAGATTATGATTATAATGATGTTTTAAAATATAATATGTTAATTGAAATAGGCAGGGCAGCATTATAATATGTTAAAGGCTGTTATTCCTCAGACTTGGCTAGGGTGCTGGGAGAACTACTTATTTATAGGGGGAAAAACAGCACAAGAGGAACTGCTATGTAGAGATCCTGTGAATAAAAGGCCATTTGTGAGTTGCTTGGTACCAAAGAGGAAGAAGGGAAAGGAGAACAGTTGAGGGCACCAAGAAGCAAGAAGTCTAAAGTGGAATCTCAGAGGTTGTGCTGTGGATTGGATCCTTAATACTCTTGTGGCACCCCTCGAAGAAAACTTACAAATACCTACTTTAAGAGTTGGACTAAAGTTTGTTTTAATGTAACCCTTTGATAGAAATTCAAGTCAAGAGCAAGCCAGCCAGCTTTATGCTGATTAAAATAATATGTATAAATTATGCACAAAAGATATTTAAAAATATACAGAGATTAAAAAAAATTTAAAAATAAAATATCAAAAATAACTGTGATTATCTCTCTGGATTAAATAGTATATATATATTTTTTTCTTTCTTTCTGTATTTTCCATTTATTTTACAATGAACAAATATTTTTGTAACACCCACAGAAATATTTTCTCTTTGAAGAGGGATCTGGACATGGCAAGCATTAGCATTTAAATTGCAGATAAAGCTAGGTATATGGATGAGATAGTTCATGAGGAAATTAGATGAAAAGTGTCCTAATAACAACTTTGAGGAATATTAATACTTAGGAAACTAGGTGGAAAGAAAGCCCATCACACACAAACAAACACACACACACACACACACACACACACACACACACACACACACACGCAAAATCTGATAACAAGTAGCCAGAGAGGTAGAAAAATAGTAGTGATTCCTTTCATCTAAACCAAGGGAAAACAAGACTTTCAAGAAAGGAAGAATTAAGGATATCAATTTCAATAGACCAGCAGGCAACTAAAACAAATGCAGAAAATTGCCTATAGGATTTGATGCTTCCAGAGTCTCTGGCAACATTTCTAAGTGCAGCTTTAGTAGACTGATGGTGAAGAGGTCAGGCTGTCATAGATTTAAGAGCTAAGAGATAGTAAAATGAAGATAGAGAGTTTCTTTTTTAGGAAACGTGGCTGTGTTTTCACTATGGAGAAGTTGTCACTTAGCAGTTAGTTAACCTATGTTCATAGAAAACAACAGATAAAAATTTCTTTCTTTCTTCTTTAAAATTTACAATTTGTAGAATGGAACTAAAGTTTTCCTCAGCATGGAGATTATTACAACAATTACAAGGATGAATTAACTAAAATATGAAAAGGCTTCACACAAGGCCTGATACATAGGAGAAACACAATCAATGTTAGTTTTCAAATAGAACTGGACCAAAATAATAACAGTAATCATGTTGAAGAAATAGATGTTTTTCTGTCCTACAGTGTTCAGTTAAAAAAACTGTTACTTTATTAGATTGTGATGTTTCTATTCTTTAGAAATGTTAACATAAGAAACCTCTACCATGGTGTGATGTCTCAGCTTACTGTTATAAAGTCAAGATCTATGAAATCAAAGTACAGTTTAACTTATTAATAGAAACTGAAACCTATATAGTCAAGGCAGAGACATGACAGATTTCTGTATTGAAATATACACAAAAAATAAATCTAGTATGTAGTTCCACGTCTGACACATTAAAAAGTCATTAACAAATAAATGAATAAGGCAATAAATCTGAGAAAATGTGTGAGATAATGGGAAGTTGAATGAATGACATAATTCATTAATTTGCATACAAGCATTGCCCACGAGTCTGTTGGTCTAGTTCCAATCCTGCCACATGATAGATCATTCCATCTCTCTGGACCCTTAATACCTCATTTATGAAATGGTGTTAATAAATGCCTTACATACATCTCAGGATGCTTGGGAGGGTGAGGATAAATTAATCATTTAAGAAGCACTCACTCCAAGCCTGTAATAAACTTGAGCCTTGATCTACCATCAGAGTATAGTGTGCAACCAACAGAAGTGTTTACAACCAAATCAAGATCCCCTTGAAACAGCTGCAATAGGAACCCATATTTTTAAAGCCTTGGGAGACCATAGAGAAGAGGAACTTTCCAGTATTTTTCTCCTGGAGGGAAACATAGAGAAAGCACACTCTTTATCCCTTCACTCACTCCTCCCCAGGAGAGGTGGAATAACATCTTTGATTGATGACTTGACAAGAAGAAACTGAGAACGCTTGGCTCAACATTCTAGGATCCTGTTTTCTGTGGAGGTGCTCTCTGGCATATGTGTGGAGGACTTCAGCCAGTTGTGATAGTGGCTGGGTCAGTAAGTATATCTTCCTCATGGGCAAAATACTAGGAAGTCCATTATGGCTGCATATAAAAGCCATGTCCTTTCATTCAGCATTTAACATGAAGAGATATTTTGCTCTGCATCTCTCTCATTTGTTTCTGAACTTACATATGGAAGACAAGAGTGTTACCTATTCCCTCCCCTCTAAAATCCCTAAACGACTCATTACCAGCCATTCTTCACAAAGTCAATCATTTGAGAAAATGTAGCCCTGCAGCAGAAACTTATTTCACTTTTTTGCCTTTCAGAGAACCCATGCAAAC
The DNA here is from genome assembly GCF_000164805.1 of Carlito syrichta. NCBI lineage: Eukaryota > Metazoa > Chordata > Mammalia > Primates > Tarsiidae > Carlito > Carlito syrichta. The sequence goes on along the minus strand of NW_007252192.1, from coordinate 373,160 downwards.
CGGCTACCAACTTGCCAAGACACTGGGGAATATCAGGAAGCCCTGCTTAATTATATAATAGAGTTAGTCTTATTTTTTTAACCTTTTTTCTTCCAGTTCATCGCTTTTACTCCTTATGTCTTGGTCATCAAATGTTCCATCTCAGCCGGGCTCGGTGGCTCAGCCTGTAATCCCGCGCCTTGGGAGGCTGAGGTGAGTGGATTGCTGAGCCCGCGGGTTCGAGACCCGCTTGGGCAACTTGGTGAGACCTCATCTCTACAATAAATCAAAAAATTAGCCGGGTGTGGTAGCGCGCACCTGTAGTTCCAGCTACTTGGAAAGCTGAGGCGGAAGGATTGCTGGAGCCCAGCAGGTCGAGGCTGCGGTGCCCAGGAGCGGCCACTGCACTCCAGTTTGGGCGACGGAGTGAGACTCTAACTCAAAAAACAAAACAAAACAAAACAAATGTTCTATCTCAGTTTGATATTAACTATTTTTCCTCATTATTATCTCTCATGGATAACTAATAGGACCTCCAAGACATGGTGGATCAAGTCTGTTCAGGAAGCTCTTCTTTTGTAACTTTTGGATAATAAATCTTAAGGTATACAATTGAACCCTCATTTATGTTACCATAGTGTCTATCATTGGTAGATATATTTATTCCAGGTTTACTCATAGTTCCTGGCATCTTCTTTTCGATACCTATACATTTCATAGATAAAGATGAGTACATAATTTTACTTTATATAGTCCGATACATTCTTAACAGACTAAAAGAATACTAGGCATGGTACTTTGTGTTTTATTTACACTATTTGAGATAATTGGATTTTTGATCCCATTGTCATTATTTTATAAGTAAAAAAATGGAGGTTCAGAAATCAAGTAACTTTCCCAAGGTCATGCAGCTTGAAAATGACAGAACCATGAATTGAATTCAGCTAGGTCTGACTGACCCTCGAGCTCGTGTTTTAAAACATTGCTTATAGTTTCAGGGATTTGGGGAGTTTTATTCTGTTCTAAAGTTCTATATTGAAAGCATTTTCAGTAAAGTAGAATTTTACAGTGAACAACAATATAGCCACCACCTCAATTCTACAATTAACATTTTATGATACTTGCTTTACCCTATATCTGTCCACCTACCCATTCTATCTGTCTGCATTCTATCTCATTTTTTTTTGTATTTCAAGGTAAGTTGCAGATATCAGTACATGTTCCCCAAATACTCCAGCATGTATAGCATTAACTAGAGTTCAATATTTCTTCATAGTTATTTTTTTCTTTTGAGGTAATATTTACATTGAAATGCACAACACTTAAGTGTACTATTCCATAACTTCCCCCTAAAGAATAGCATACTACCTGTGCAACCCAATCCCTATTAAAATCACCCTAGAAGGTTCCCTTATGTCTGTTCCTAATAAATTCCCACATCCAACCCCCAGAGGCAATAATTACCCTGGTTTGTTTCTGCCATGATTTAGTTTTGCCTTTTCTGTGATTTAATATCAATGGGTTCGTGTAGTATACAGAAGGGACCTCCGCCGCCCCCCCCATAAAAAAAACAGAATTATTTTTTGGAGGTCAGGCTCCATGTGGTACAGTCTTCTGCCAGTAGGGAAGTGTTCTAGGAACTTATCAGCATCAATGTATCAATTAGTGCTGTTGTGAGAGGCCCTGTTCGGCTTTACTAATTTTTTAATTTTTCTTTTTTGAAATTCTTTCAACACATTTGCCCATTTCATAATGGGTGATTTATTTATTTATTTATTTTTTGAGTTGGAGTCTCACTCTGTCGCCCAGACTGGAGT